>NW_027411931.1:0-99218 GCF_047663935.1 Musca autumnalis
AGTTCACCGGGCATGACTTTCCCAGTACAAAAAGATCACCGGGCATGACTTTTCCCATACAAAAGTTCACCGGGCATGACTTTCCCAATACAAAAGTTGACCGGGCATGACTTTCCTAATACAAAAGTTCACCGGGCATGACTTTCCAGTACAAAAGATCACCGGGCATGACTTTCCCAGTACAAAAGATCACCGGGCATGACTTTCCCAATACAAAAGTTCACCGGGCATGACTTTCCCAATACAAAAGTTCACCGGGCATGACTTTCCCAAGTACAAATTTCACCGGGCATGACTTTCCAATACAAAAGTTCACCGGGCATGACTTTCCCAATACAAAAGTTCACCGGGCATGACTTTCCCAATACAAAAGTTCACCGGGCATGACTTTCCCAATACAAAAGTTCACCGGGCATGACTTTTCCATACAAAAGTTCACCGGGCATGACTTTTCCCATGCAAAAGTTCACCGGGCATGACTTTCCCAATACAAAAGTTCACCGGGCATGACTTTTCCCATACAAAAAGTTGACCGGGCATGACTTTCCCAATACAAAAAGATCACCGGGCATGTCTTTCCCAATACAAAAGTTCACCGGGCATGACTTTTCCAGTACAAAAGATCACCGGGCATGACTTTCCCAGTACAAAAGTTCACCTGGCATGACTTCCCAATATAAAAGTTCACCGGGCATGACTTTCCCAATACAAAAGTTCACCGGGCATGACTTTCCCAGTACAAAAGTTCACCGGGCATGACTTTCCCAATACAAAAGTTCTCCGGGCATGACTTTCCCAATACAAAAGTTCACCGGGCATGACTTTCCCAAACAAAAGTTCACCGGGCATGACTTTCCCAATACAAAAGTTCACCGGCATGACTTTCCCAATACAAAATTTCACCGGCATGACTTTCCCAGTACAAAAGATCACCGGGCATGACTTTCCCAATACAAAAGTTGACCGGGCATGACTTTCCCAATACAAAAGTTCACCGGGCATGACATTCCCCAGTACAAAGTTCACCGGGCATGACTTTCCCAATACAAAAGTTCACCGGGCATGACTTTCCCAGTACAAAAGTTCACCGGGCATGACTTTCCCAATACAAAAGTTCACCGGGCATGACTTTCCCAATACAAAAGTTCACCGGGCATGACTTTCCCAGTACAAAAGTTCACCGGGCATGACTTTCCCAATACAAAAGTTCACCGGGCATGACTTTCCCAGTACAAAAGTTCACCGGGCATGACTTTCCCCAATACAAAAGTTCACCGGGCATGACTTTCCCAATACAAAAGTTCACCGGGCATGACTTTCCCAATACAAAAGTTCACCGGGCATGACTTTTCCCATACAAAAGTTGACCGGGCATGACTTTCCCAATACAAAAGTTGACCGGGCATGACTTTTCCCATACAAAAGTTCACCGGGCATGACTTTCCCAATACAAAAGTTGACCGGGCATGACTTTCCCAATACAAAAGTTCACCGGGCATGACTTTCCCAATACAAAAGTTCACCGGGCATGACTTTCCCAATACTAAAGTTCACCGGGCATGACTTTCCCAATACAAAAGTTCACCGGGCATGACTTTCCCAATACAAAAGTTGACCGGGCATGACTTTCCCAATACAAAAGTTGACCGGGCATGACTTTCCCAATACAAAAGTTCACCGGGCATGACTTTTCCCATACAAAAGTTGACCGGGCATGACTTTTCCCATACAAAAGTTGACCGGGCATGACTTTCCCAATACAAAAGTTCACCGGGCATGACTTTCCCAATACAAAAGTTGACCGGGCATGGCTTTTCCAGTACAAAAGATCACCGGGCATGACTTTCCCAGTACAAAAGATCACCGGGCACGACTTTCCCAATACAAAAGTTCACCGGGCATGACTTTCCCAATACAAAAGTTCACCGGGCATGACTTTCCCAATACAAAAGTTCACCGGGCATGACTTTCCCAATACAAAAGATCACCGGGCATGACTTTCCCAATACAAAAGTTCACCGGGCATGACTTTCCCATACAAAAGTTCACCGGGCATGACTTTCCCAATACAAAAGTTCACCGGGCATGACTTTCCCAATACAAAAGTTCACCGGGCATGACTTTCCCAATACAAAAGATCACCGGGCATGACTTTCCCAGTACAAAAGTTCACCGGGCATGACTTTCCCAATACAAAAGTTCACCGGGCATGACTTTCCCAATACAAAAGTTGACCGGGCATGACTTTCCCAATACATAAGTTCACCGGGCATGACTTTCCCAGTACAAAAGATCACCGGGCATGACTTTCCCAATACAAAAGTTCACCGGGCATGACTTTTCCCATACAAAAGTTCACCGGGCATGACTTTTCCCATACAAAAGTTCACCGGGCATGACTTTCCAATACAAAAGTTCACCGGGCATGACTTTCCCAGTACAAAAGATCACCGGGCATGACTTTCCCAATACAAAAGTTCACCGGGCATGACTTTCCCAATACAAAAGTTCACCGGGCATGACTTTCCCAATACAAAAGTTGACCGGGCATGACTTTCCCAGTACAAAAGATCACCGGGCATGACTTTCCAATACAAAAGTTCACCGGGCATGACTTTCCCAATACAAAAGTTCACCGGGCATGACTTTCCCAATACAAAAGTTCACCGGGCATGACTTTCCCAGTACAAAAGATCACCGGGCATGACTTTCCCAATACAAAAGTTCACCGGGCATGACTTTTCCCATACAAAAGTTGACCGGGCATGACTTTCCCAATACAAAAGTTCACCGGGCATGACTTTCCCAATACAAAAGATCACCGGGCATGACTTTCCCAATACAAAAAGTTCACCGGGCATGACTTTTCCCATACAAAGTTCACCGGGCATGACTTTTCCATACAAAAGTTCACCGGGCATGACTTTTACCATACAAAAGTTCACCGGGCATGACTTTCCCAGTACAAAAGATCACCGGGCATGACTTTCCCAATACAAAAGTTCCACCGGGCATGACTTTCCCAATACAAAAGTTCACCGGGCATGACTTTCCCAATACAAAAGTTCACCGGGCATGACTTTCCCAGTACAAAAGTTCACCGGGCATGACTTTCCCAATACAAAAGTTCACCGGGCATGACTTTTCCCATACAAAAGTTCACCGGGCATGACTTTCCCAGTACAAAAGATCACCGGGCATGACTTTCCCAATACAAAAGTTCACCGGGCATGACTTTCCCAATACAAAAGTTCACCGGGCATGACTTTCCCAGTACAAAAGATCACCGGGCATGACTTTTCCCATACAAAAGTTCACCGGGCATGACTTTCCCAATACAAAAGTTGACCGGGCATGACTTTCCTAATACAAAAGTTCACCGGGCATGACTTTCCCAGTACACAAAGATCACCGGGCATGACTTTCCCAGTACCAAAGATCACCGGGCATGACTTTCCCAATACAAAAGTTGACCGGGCATGACTTTCCCAATACAAAAGTTCACCGGGCATGACTTTCCCAGTACAAAAGTTCACCGGGCATGACTTTCCCAATACAAAAGTTCACCGGGCATGACTTTCCCAATACAAAAGTTCACCGGGCATGACTTTCCCAATACAAAAGTTCACCGGGCATGACTTTCCCAATACAAAAGTTCACCGGGCATGACTTTTCCCATACAAAAGTTCACCGGGGCATGACTTTTCCCATGCAAAAGTTCACCGGCATGACTTTCCCAATACAAAAGTTCACCGGGCATGACTTTTCCCATACAAAAGTTGACCGGGCATGACTTTCCCAATACAAAAGATCACCGGGCATGACTTTCCCAATACAAAAGTTCACCGGGCATGACTTTTCCAGTACAAAGATCACCGGGCATGACTTTTCCCATACAAAAGTTCACCGGGCATGACTTTCCCAGTACAAAAGTTCACCTGGCATGACTTTCCCAATACAAAAGTTCACCGGGCATGACTTTCCCAATACAAAAGTTCACCGGGCATGACTTTCCCAGTACAAAAGTTCACCGGGCATGACTTTCCCAATACAAAAGTTCACCGGGCATGACTTTCCCAGTACAAAAGATCACCGGGCATGACTTTAACAATACAAAAGTTGACCGGGCATGACTTTCCCAATACAAAAGTTGACCGGGCATGACTTTCCCAATACAAAAGTTCACCGGGCATGACTTTCCCAATACAAAAGTTCACCGGGCATGACTTTCCCAATACAAAAGTTCACCGGGCATGACTTTCCCAATACAAAAGTTCACCGGGCATGACTTTCCCAATACAAAAGTTCACCGGGCATGACTTTCCCAATACAAAAGTTCACCGGGCATGACTTTCCCAGTACAAAAGATCACCGGGCATGACTTTCCCAATACAAAAGTTGTCCGGGCATGACTTTCCCAATACAAAAGTTCACCGGGCATGACTTTCCCAGTACAAAAGTTCACCGGGCATGACTTTCCCAATACAAAAGTTCACCGGGCATGACTTTCCCAGTACAAAAGTTCACCGGGCATGACTTTCCCAATACAAAAGTTCACCGGGCATGACTTTCCCAATACAAAAGTTCACCGGGCATGACTTTCCCAATACAAAAGTTCACCGGGCATGACTTTTCCCATACAAAAGTTCACCGGGCATGACTTTCCCAGTACAAAAGATCACCGGGCATGACTTTCCCAATACAAAAGTTCACCGGGCATGACTTTCCTAATACAAAAGTTGACCGGGCATGACTTTCCCAATACAAAAGTTCACCGGGCATGACTTTCCCAGTACAAAAGATCACCGGGCATGACTTTCCCAATACAAAAGTTGACCGGGCATGACTTTCCCAGTACAAAAGATCACCGGGCATGACTTTCCCAGTGCAAAAGATCACCGGGCATGACTTTTCCCATACAAAAGTTCACCGGGCATGACTTTCCCAATACAAAAGTTCACCGGGCATGACTTTTCCCATACAAAAGTTCACCGGGCATGATTTTTCCCATACAAAAGTTCACCGGGCATGACTTTCCCAATACAAAAGTTGACCGGGGCATGACTTTCCCAATACAAAAGTTGACCGGCCATGACTTTCCCAGTACAAAAGTTCACCGGGCATGACTTTCCCAGTACAAAAGTTCACCGGGCATGACTTTCCCAATACAAAAGTTCACCGGGCATGACTTTCCCAATACAAAAGTTCACCGGGCATGACTTTCCCAGTACAAAAGATCACCGGGCATGACTTTCCCAATACAAAAGATCACCGGGCATGACTTTCCCAATACAAAAGTTGACCGGGCATGACTTTCCCAATACAAAAGTTCACCGGGCATAACTTTTCTATACAAAAGTTCACGGGCATGACTTTTCCCATACAAAAGATCACCGGGCATGACTTTCCAATTCAAAAGTCCACCGGCCATGACTTTTCCCATATAAAATTTGACCGGGCCTGACTTTCCAGTACAAAAGATCACCGGGCATGACTTTTCCCATACAAAAGATCACCGGGCATGACTTTCCCAGTACAAAAGATCACCGGGCATGACTTTTCCCATACAAAAGTTCACCGGGCATGACTTTCCCAATACAAAAGTTCACCGGGCATGGCTTTCCCAATACAAAAGTTGACCGGGCATGACTTTCCCAATACAAAAGTTCACCGGGCATGACTTTTCCCATACAAAAGTTGACCGGGCATGACTTTCCCAATACAAAAGATCACCGGGCATGACTTTCCCAATACAAAAGTTCACCGGGCATGACTTTTCCAGTACAAAAGATCACCGGGCATGACTTTTCCCATACAAAAGTTCACGGGCATGACTTTCCCAGTACAAAAGTTCACCTGGCATGACTTTCCCAATACAAAAGTTCACCGGGCATGACTTTCCAATACAAAAGTTCACCGGGCATGACTTTCCCAGTACAAAAGTTCACCGGCATGACTTTCCCAATACAAAAGTTCACCGGGCATGACTTTCCCAGTACAAAAGATCACCGGGCATGACTTTAACAATACAAAAGTTGACCGGGCATGACTTTCCCAATACAAAAGTTGACCGGGCATGACTTTCCCAATACAAAAGTTCACCGGGCATGACTTTCCCAATACAAAAGTTCACCGGGCATGACTTTCCCAATACAAAAGTTCACCGGGCATGACTTTCCCAATACAAAAGTTCACCGGGCATGACTTTCCCAATACAAAAGTTCACCGGGCATGACTTTCCCAATACAAAAGTTCACCGGGCATGACTTTCCCAGTACAAAATATCACCGGGCATGACTTTCCCAATACAAAAGTTGTCCGGGCATGACTTTCCAATACAAAAGTTCACCGGGCATGACTTTCCCAGTACAAAAGTTCACCGGGCATGACTTTCCCAATACAAAAGTTCACCGGGCATGACTTTCCCAGTACAAAAGTTCACCGGGCATGACTTTCCCAATACAAAAGTTCACCGGGCATGACTTTCCCAATACAAAGTTCACCGGGCATGACTTTCCCAATACAAAAGTTCACCGGGCATGACTTTTCCCATACAAAAGTTCACCGGGCATGACTTTCCCAGTACAAAAGATCACCGGGCATGACTTTCCCAATACAAAAGTTCACCGGGCATGACTTTCCTAATACAAAAGTTGACCGGGCATGACTTTCCCAATACAAAAGTTCACCGGGCATGACTTTCCCAGTACAAAAGATCACCGGGCATGACTTTCCCAATACAAAAGTTGACCGGGCATGACTTTCCCAGTACAAAAGATCACCGGGCATGACTTTCCCAGTGCAAAAGATCACCGGGCATGACTTTTCCCATACAAAAGTTCACCGGGCATGACTTTCCCAATACAAAAGTTCACCGGGCATGACTTTTCCCATACAAAAGTTCACCGGGCATGATTTTTCCCATACAAAGTTCACCGGGCATGACTTTCCCAATACAAAAGTTGACCGGGCATGACTTTCCCAATACAAAAGTTGACCGGCCATGACTTTCCCAGTACAAAAGTTCACCGGGCATGACTTTCCCAGTACAAAAGTTCACCGGGCATGACTTTCCCAATACAAAAGTTCACCGGGCATGACTTTCCCAATACAAAAGTTCACCGGGCATGACTTTCCCAGTACAAAAGATCACCGGGCATGACTTTCCCAATACAAAAGATCACCGGGCATGACTTTCCCAATACAAAAGTTGACCGGGCATGACTTTCCCAGTACAAAAGATCACCGGGCATGACTTTTCCCATACAAAAGTTCACCGGGCATGACTTTCCCAGTACAAAAGATCACCGGGCATGACTTTCCCAATACAAAAGTTGACCGGGCATGACTTTCCCAATACAAAAGTTCACCGGGCATAACTTTTCCTATACAAAAGTTCACCGGGCATGACTTTTCCCATACAAAAGATCACCGGGCATGACTTTCCCAATTCAAAAGTTCACCGGGCATGACTTTTCCCATACAAAAGTTGACCGGGCCTGACTTTCCCAGTACAAAAGATCACCGGGCATGACTTTTCCCATACAAAAGATCACCGGGCATGACTTTCCCAGTACAAAAGATCACCGGGCATGACTTTTCCCATACAAAAGTTCACCGGGCATGACTTTCCCAATACAAAAGTTCACCGGGCATGACTTTCCCAATACAAAAGTTGACCGGGCATGACTTTCCCAATACAAAAGTTGACCGGGCATGACTTTCCCAATACAAAAGTTCACCGGGCATGACTTTTCCCATACAAAAGTTGACCGGGCATGACTTTTCCCATACAAAAGTTGACCGGGCATGACTTTCCCAATACAAAAGTTCACCGGGCATGACTTTCCCAATACAAAAGTTGACCGGGCTGGCTTTTCCAGTACAAAAGATCACCGGGCATGACTTTCCCAGTACAAAAGATCACCGGGCACGACTTCCCAATACAAAAGTTCACCGGGCATGACTTTCCCAATACAAAAGTTCACCGGGCATGACTTTCCCAATACAAAAGTTCACCGGGCATGACTATCCCAATACAAAAGATCACCGGGCATGACTTTCCCAATACAAAAGTTCACCGGGCATGACTTTTCCCATACAAAAGTTCACCGGGCATGACTTTCCCAATACAAAAGTTCACCGGGCATGACTTTCCCAATACAAAAGTTCACCGGGCATGACTTTCCCAATACAAAAGTTGACCGTGCATGACTTTTCCAATACAAAAGTTCACCGGGCATGACTTTCCCAGTACAAAAGATCACCGGGCATGACTTTTCCAATACAAAAGTTCACCGGGCATGACTATCCCAATACAAAAGATCACCGGGCATGACTTTCCCAATACAAAAGTTCACCGGGCATGACTTTCCCAATACAAAAGATCACCGGGCATGACTTTCCCAGTACAAAAGTTCACCGGGCATGACTTTCCCAATACAAAAGTTCACCGGGCATGACTTTCCCAATACAAAAGTTGACCGTGCATGACTTTTCCAATACAAAAGTTCACCGGGCATGACTTTCCAGTACAAAAGATCACCGGGCATGACTTTCCCAATACAAAAGTTCACCGGGCATGACTTTTCCCATACAAAAGTTCACCGGGCATGACTTTCCCAGTACAAAAGTTCACCGGGCATGACTTTCCCAATACAAAAGTTCACCGGGCATGACTTTCCCAATACAAAAGTTGACCGTGCATGACTTTTCCAATACAAAAGTTCACCGGGCATGACTTTCCCAGTACAAAAGATCACCGGGCATGACTTTCCCAATACAAAAGTTCACCGGGCATGACTTTTCCCATACAAAAGTTCACCGGGCATGACTTTTCCCATACAAAAGTTCACCGGGCATGACTTTCCCAATACAAAAGTTCACCGGGCATGACTTTCCAGTACAAAAGATCACCGGGCATGACTTTCCCAATACAAAAGTTCACCGGGCATGATTCCCAATACAAAAGTTCACCGGGCCATGACTTTCCCAATACAAAAGTTGACCGGGCATGACTTTCCCAGTACAAAAGATCACCGGGCATGACTTTCCCAATACAAAAGTTCACCGGGCATGACTTTCCCAATACAAAAGTTCACCGGGCATGACTTTCCCAATACAAAAGTTCACCGGCATGACTTTCCCAGTACAAAAGATCACCGGGCATGACTTTCCAATACAAAAGTTCACCGGGCATGACTTTTCCCATACAAAAGTTGACCGGGCATGACTTTCCCAATACAAAAGTTCACCGGGCATGACTTTCCCAATACAAAAGATCACCGGGCATGACTTTCCCAATACAAAAGTTCACCGGGCATGACTTTTCCCATACAAAAGTTCACCGGGCATGACTTTTCCCATACAAAAGTTCACCGGGCATGACTTTTACCATACAAAAGTTCACCGGGCATGACTTTCCCAGTACAAAAGATCACCGGGCATGACTTTCCCAATACAAAAGTTCACCGGGCATGACTTTCCCAATACAAAAGTTCACCGGGCATGACTTTCCCAATACAAAAGTTCACCGGGCATGACTTTCCCAGTACAAAAGTTCACCGGGCATGACTTTCCCAATACAAAAGTTCACCGGGCATGACTTTTCCCATACAAAAGTTCACCGGGCATGACTTTCCCAATACAAAAGTTGACCGGGCATGACTTTCCCAATACAAAAGTTCACCGGGCATGACTTTCCCAATACAAAAGTTCACCGGGCATGACTTTCCCAATACTAAAGTTCACCGGGCATGACTTTCCCAATACAAAAGTTCACCGGGCATGACTTTCCCAATACAAAAGTTGACCGGGCATGACTTTCCCAATACAAAAGTTGACCGGGCATGACTTTCCCAATACAAAAGTTCACCGGGCATGACTTTTCCCATACAAAAGTTGACCGGGCATGACTTTTCCCATACAAAAGTTGACCGGGCATGACTTTCCCAATACAAAAGTTCACCGGGCATGACTTTCCCAATACAAAAGTTGACCGGGCATGGCTTTCCAGTACAAAAGATCACCGGGCATGACTTTCCCAGTACAAAAGATCACCGGGCACGACTTTTCCCAATACAAAAGTTCACCGGGCATGACTTTCCCAATACAAAAGTTCACCGGGCATGACTTTCCCAATACAAAAGTTCACCGGGCATGACTTTCCCAATACAAAAGATCACCGGGCATGACTTTCCCAATACAAAAGTTCACCGGGCATGACTTTTCCCATACAAAAGTTCACCGGGCATGACTTTCCCAATACAAAAGTTCACCGGGCATGACTTTCCCAATACAAAAGTTCACCGGGCATGACTTTCCCAATACAAAAGATCACCGGGCATGACTTTCCCAGTACAAAAGTTCACCGGGCATGACTTTCCCAATACAAAAGTTCACCGGGCATGACTTTCCCAATACAAAAGTTGACCGGGCATGACTTTCCCAATACAAAAGTTCACCGGGCATGACTTTCCCAGTACAAAAGATCACCGGGCATGACTTTCCCAATACAAAAGTTCACCGGGCATGACTTTTCCCCATACAAAAGTTCACCGGGCATGACTTTTCCCATACAAAAGTTCACCGGGCATGACTTTCCCAATACAAAAGTTCACCGGGCATGACTTTCCCCAGTACAAAAGATCACCGGGCATGACTTTCCCAATACAAAAGTTCACCGGGCATGACTTTCCCAATACAAAAGTTCACCGGGCATGACTTTCCCAATACAAAAGTTGACCGGGCATGACTTTCCCAGTACAAAAGATCACCGGGCATGACTTTCCCAATACAAAAGTTCACCGGGCATGACTTTCCCAATACAAAAGTTCACCGGGCATGACTTTCCCAATACAAAAGTTCACCGGGCATGACTTTCCCAGTACAAAAGATCACCGGGCATGACTTTCCCAATACAAAAGTTCACCGGGCATGACTTTTCCCATACAAAAGTTGACCGGGCATGACTTCCCAATACAAAAGTTCACCGGGCATGACTTTCCCAATACAAAAGATCACCGGGCATGACTTTCCCAATACAAAAGTTCACCGGGCATGACTTTTCCCATACAAAAGTTCACCGGGCATGACTTTTCCCATACAAAAGTTCACCGGGCATGACTTTTACCATACAAAAGTTCACCGGGCATGACTTTCCCAGTACAAAAGATCACCGGGCATGACTTTCCCAATACAAAAGTTCACCGGGCATGACTTTCCCAATACAAAAGTTCACCGGGCATGACTTTCCCAATACAAAAGTTCACCGGGCATGACTTTCCCAGTACAAAAGTTCACCGGGCATGACTTTCCCAATACAAAAGTTCACCGGGCATGACTTTTCCCATACAAAAGTTCACCGGGCATGACTTTCCCAGTACAAAAGATCACCGGGCATGACTTTCCCAATACAAAGTTCACCGGGCATGACTTTCCCAATACAAAAGTTCACCGGGCATGACTTTCCCAGTACAAAAGATCACCGGGCATGACTTTTCCCATACAAAAGTTCACCGGGCATGACTTTCCCAATACAAAAGTTGACCGGGCATGACTTTCCTAATACAAAAGTTCACCGGGCATGACTTTCCCAGTACACAAAGATCACCGGGCATGACTTTCCCAGTACCAAAGATCACCGGGCATGACTTTCCCAATACAAAAGTTGACCGGGCATGACTTTCCCAATACAAAAGTTCACCGGGCATGACTTTCCCAGTACAAAAGTTCACCGGGCATGACTTTCCCAATACAAAAGTTCACCGGGCATGACTTTCCCAATACAAAAGTTCACCGGGCATGACTTTCCCAATACAAAAGTTCACCGGGCATGACTTTCCCAATACAAAAGTTCACCGGGCATGACTTTTCCCATACAAAAGTTCACCGGGCATGACTTTTCCCATGCAAAAGTTCACCGGGCATGACTTTCCCAATACAAAAGTTCACCGGGCATGACTTTTCCCATACAAAAGTTGACCGGGCATGACTTTCCCAATACAAAAGATCACCGGGCATGACTTTCCCAATACAAAAGTTCACCGGGCATGACTTTTCCAGTACAAAAGATCACCGGGCATGACTTTTCCCATACAAAAGTTCACCGGGCATGACTTTCCCAGTACAAAAGTTCACCTGGCATGACTTTCCCAATACAAAAGTTCACCGGGCATGACTTTCCCAATACAAAAGTTCACCGGGCATGACTTTCCCAGTACAAAAGTTCACCGGCATGACTTTCCCAATACAAAAGTTCACCGGGCATGACTTTCCCAGTACAAAGATCACCGGGCATGACTTTAACAATACAAAAGTTGACCGGGCATGACTTTCCCAATACAAAAGTTGACCGGGCATGACTTTCCCAATACAAAAGTTCACCGGGCATGACTTTCCCAATACAAAAGTTCACCGGGCATGACTTTCCCAATACAAAAGTTCACCGGGCATGACTTTCCCAATACAAAAGTTCACCGGGCATGACTTTCCCAATACAAAAGTTCACCGGGCATGACTTTCCAATACAAAAGTTCACCGGGCATGACTTTCCCAGTACAAAAGATCACCGGGCATGACTTTCCCCAATACAAAAGTTGTCCGGGCATGACTTTCCCAATACAAAAGTTCACCGGGCATGACTTTCCCAGTACAAAAGTTCACCGGGCATGACTTTCCCAATACAAAAGTTCACCGGGCATGACTTTCCCAGTACAAAAGTTCACCGGGCATGACTTTCCCAATACAAAAGTTCACCGGGCATGACTTTCCCAATACAAAAGTTCACCGGGCATGACTTTCCCAATACAAAAGTTCACCGGGCATGACTTTTCCCATACAAAAGTTTCACCGGGCATGACTTTCCCAGTACAAAAGATCACCGGGCATGACTTTCCCAATACAAAAGTTCACCGGGCATGACTTTCCTAATACAAAAGTTGACCGGCATGACTTTCCCAATACAAAAGTTCACCGGGCATGACTTTCCCAGTACAAAAGATCACCGGGCATGACTTTCCCAATACAAAAGTTGACCGGGCATGACTTTCCCAGTACAAAAGATCACCGGGCATGACTTTCCCAGTGCAAAAGATCACCGGGCATGACTTTTCCCATACAAAAGTTCACCGGGCATGACTTTCCCAATACAAAAGTTCACCGGGCATGACTTTTCCATACAAAAGTTCACCGGGCATGATTTTTTCCCATACAAAAGTTCACCGGGCATGACTTTCCCAATACAAAAGTTGACCGGGCATGACTTTCCCAATACAAAAGTTGACCGGCCATGACTTTCCCAGTACAAAAGTTCACCGGGCATGACTTTCCCAGTACAAAAGTTCACCGGGCATGACTTTCCCAATACAAAAGTTCACCGGGCATGACTTTCCCAATACAAAAGTTCACCGGGCATGACTTTCCCAGTACAAAAGATCACCGGGCATGACTTTCCCAATACAAAAGATCACCGGGCATGACTTTCCCAATACAAAAGTTGACCGGGCATGACTTTCCCAGTACAAAAGATCACCGGGCATGACTTTTCCCATACAAAAGTTCACGGGCATGACTTTCCCAGTACAAAGATCACCGGGCATGACTTTCCCAATACAAAAAGTTGACCGGGCATGACTTTCCCAATACAAAAGTTCACCGGGCATAACTTTTCCTATACAAAAGTTCACCGGGCATGACTTCTCCCATACAAAAGATCACCGGGCATGACTTTCCCAATTCAAAAGTTCACCGGCCATGACTTTTCCCATACAAAAGTTGACCGGGCCTGACTTTCCCAGTACAAAAGATCACCGGGCATGACTTTTCCCATACAAAAGATCACCGGGCATGACTTTCCCAGTACAAAAGATCACCGGGCATGACTTTTTCCATACAAAAGTTCACCGGGCATGACTTTCCCAATACAAAAGTTCACCGGGCATGACTTTCCCAATACAAAAGTTGACCGGGCATGACTTTCCCAATACAAAAGTTCACCGGGCATGACTTTCCCAATACAAAAGTTCACCGGGCATGACTTTCCCAATACAAAAGATCACCGGGCATGACTTTCCCAATACAAAAGTTCACCGGGCATGACTTTTCCAGTACAAAGATCACCGGGCATGACTTTTCCCATACAAAAGTTCACCGGGCATGACTTTCCCAGTACAAAAGTTCACCTGGCATGACTTTTCCCAATACAAAAGTTCACCGGGCATGACTTTCCCAATACAAAAGTTCACCGGGCATGACTTTCCCAGTACAAAAGTTCACCGGGCATGACTTTCCCATCACAAAAGTTCACCGGCATGACTTTCCCAGTACAAAAGATCACCGGGCATGACTTTAACAATACAAAAGTTGACCGGGCATGACTTTCCCAATACAAAAGTTGACCGGGCATGACTTTCCCAATACAAAAGTTCACCGGGCATGACTTTCCCAATACAAAAGTTCACCGGGCATGAACTTTCCCAATACAAAAGTTCACCGGGCATGACTTTCCCAATACAAAAGTTCACCGGGCATGACTTTCCCAATACAAAAGTTCACCGGGCATGACTTTCCCAATACAAAAGTTCACCGGGCATGACTTTCCTAGTACAAAATATCACCGGGCATGACTTTCCCAATACAAAAGTTGTCCGGGCATGACTTTCCCAATACAAAAGTTCACCGGGCATGACTTTCCCAGTACAAAAGTTCACCGGGCATGACTTTCCCAATACAAAAGTTCACCGGGCATGACTTTCCCAGTACAAAAGTTCACCGGGCATGACTTTCCCAATACAAAAGTTCACCGGGCATGACTTTCCCAATACAAAAGTTCACCGGGCATGACTTTCCCAATACAAAAGTTCACCGGGCATGACTTTTCCCATACAAAAGTTCACCGGGCATGACTTTCCCAGTACAAAAGATCACCGGGCATGACTTTCCCAATACAAAAGTTCACCGGGCATGACTTTCCTAATACAAAAGTTGACCGGGCATGACTTTCCCAATACAAAAGTTCACCGGGCATGACTTTCCCAGTACAAAAGATCACCGGGCATGACTTTCCCAATACAAAAGTTGACCGGGCATGACTTTCCCAGTACAAAGATCACCGGGCATGACTTTCCCAGTGCAAAAGATCACCGGGCATGACTTTTCCCATACAAAAGTTCACCGGGCATGACTTTCCCAATACAAAAGTTCACCGGGCATGACTTTTCCCATACAAAAGTTCACCGGGCATGATTTTCCCATACAAAAGTTCACCGGGCATGACTTTCCCAATACAAAAGTTGACCGGGCATGACTTTCCCATACAAAAGTTGACCGGCCATGACTTTCCCAGTACAAAAGTTCACCGGGCATGACTTTCCCAGTACAAAAGTTCACCGGGCATGACTTTCCCAATACAAAAGTTCACCGGGCATGACTTTCCCAATACAAAAGTTCACCGGGCATGACTTTCCCAGTACAAAAGATCACCGGGCATGACTTTCCCAATACAAAAGATCACCGGGCATGACTTTCCCAATACAAAAGTTGACCGGGCATGACTTTCCCAGTACAAAAGATCACCGGGCATGACTTTTCCCATACAAAAGTTCACCGGGCATGACTTTCCCAGTACAAAAGATCACGGGCATGACTTTCCCAATACAAAAGTTGACCGGGCATGACTTTCCCAATACAAAAGTTCACGGGCATAACTTTTCCTATACAAAAGTTCACCGGGCATGACTTTTCCCATACAAAAGATCACCGGGCATGACTTTCCCAATTCAAAAGTTCACCGGGCATGAACTTTTCCCATACAAAAGTTGACCGGGCCTGACTTTCCCAGTACAAAAGATCACCGGGCATGACTTTTCCCATACAAAAGATCACCGGGCATGACTTTCCAGTACAAAAGATCACCGGGCATGACTTTTCCCATACAAAAGTTCACCGGGCATGACTTTCCCAATACAAAAGTTCACCGGGCATGACTTTCCCAATACAAAAGTTGACCGGGCATGACTTTCCCAATACAAAAGTTGACCGGGCATGACTTTCCCAATACAAAAGTTCACCGGGCATGACTTTTCCCATACAAAAGTTGACCGGGCATGACTTTTCCCATACAAAAGTTGACCGGGCATGACTTTCCCAATACAAAAGTTCACCGGGCATGACTTTCCCAATACAAAAGTTGACCGGGCATGGCTTTTCCAGTACAAAAGATCACCGGGCATGACTTTCCCAGTACAAAAGATCACCGGGCACGACTTTCCCAATACAAAAGTTCACCGGGCATGACTTTCCCAATACAAAAGTTCACCGGGCATGACTTTCCCAATACAAAAGTTCACCGGGCATGACTTTCCCAATACAAAAGATCACCGGGCATGACTTTCCCAATACAAAAGTTCACCGGGCATGACTTTTCCCATACAAAAGTTCACCGGGCATGACTTTCCCAATACAAAAGTTCACCGGGCATGACTTTCCCAATACAAAAGTTCACCGGGCATGACTTTCCCAATACAAAAGATCACCGGGCATGACTTTCCCAGTACAAAAGTTCACCGGGCATGACTTTCCCAATACAAAAGTTCACCGGGCATGACTTTCCCAATACAAAAGTTGACCGGGCATGACTTTCCCAATACAAAAGTTCACCGGGCATGACTTTCCCAGTACAAAAGATCACCGGGCATGACTTTCCCAATACAAAAGTTCACCGGGCATGACTTTTCCCATACAAAAGTTCACCGGGCATGACTTTTCCCATACAAAAGTTCACCGGGCATGACTTTCCCAATACAAAAGTTCACCGGGCATGACTTTCCCAGTACAAAAGATCACCGGGCATGACTTTCCCAATACAAAAGTTCACCGGGCATGACTTTCCCAATACAAAAGTTCACCGGGCATGACTTTCCCAATACAAAAGTTGACCGGGCATGACTTTCCCAGTACAAAAGATCACCGGGCATGACTTTCCCAATACAAAAGTTCACCGGGCATGACTTTCCCAATACAAAAGTTCACCGGGCATGACTTTCCCAATACAAAAGTTCACCGGGCATGACTTTCCCAGTACAAAAGATCACCGGGCATGACTTTCCCAATACAAAAGTTCACCGGGCATGACTTTTCCCATACAAAAGTTGACCGGGCATGACTTTCCCAATACAAAAGTTCACCGGGCATGACTTTCCCAATACAAAAGATCACCGGGCATGACTTTCCCAATACAAAAGTTCACCGGGCATGACTTTTCCCATACAAAAGTTCACCGGGCATGACTTTTCCCATACAAAAGTTCACCGGGCATGACTTTTACCATACAAAAGTTCACCGGGCATGACTTTCCCAGTACAAAAGATCACCGGGCATGACTTTCCCAATACAAAAGTTCACCGGGCATGACTTTCCCAATACAAAAGTTCACCGGGCATGACTTTCCCAATACAAAAGTTCACCGGGCATGACTTTCCCAGTACAAAAGTTCACCGGGCATGACTTTCCCAATACAAAAGTTCACCGGGCATGACTTTTCCCATACAAAAGTTCACCGGGCATGACTTTCCCAGTACAAAAGATCACCGGGCATGACTTTCCCAATACAAAAGTTCACCGGGCATGACTTTCCCAATACAAAAGTTCACCGGGCATGACTTTCCCAGTACAAAAGATCACCGGGCATGACTTTTCCCATACAAAAGTTCACCGGGCATGACTTTCCCAATACAAAAGTTGACCGGGCATGACTTTCCTAATACAAAAGTTCACCGGGCATGACTTTCCCAGTACACAAAGATCACCGGGCATGACTTTCCCAGTACCAAAGATCACCGGGCATGACTTTCCCAATACAAAAGTTGACCGGGCATGACTTTCCCAATACAAAAGTTCACCGGGCATGACTTTCCCAGTACAAAAGTTCACCGGGCATGACTTTCCCAATACAAAAGTTCACCGGGCATGACTTTCCCAATACAAAAGTTCACCGGGCATGACTTTCCCAATACAAAAGTTGACCGGGCATGACTTTCCCAATACAAAAGTTCACCGGGCATGACTTTCCCAGTACAAAAGATCACCGGGCATGACTTTCCCAATACAAAAGTTCACCGGGCATGACTTTCCCAGTACAAAAGTCCACCGGGCATGACTTTCCCAATACAAAAGTTCACCGGGCATGACTTTCCCAATACAAAAGTTCACCGGGCATGACTTTCCCAATACCAAAGTTCAACGGGCATGACTTTCCCAATACAAAAGTTCACCGGGCATGACTTTCCCAGTACAAAAGATCACCGGGCATGACTTTAACAATACAAAAGTTGACCGGGCATGACTTTCCCAATACAAAAGTTGACCGGGCATGACTTTCCCAATACAAAAGTTCACCGGGCATGACTTTCCCAATACAAAAGTTCACCGGGCATGACTTTCCCAATACAAAAGTTCACCGGGCATGACTTTCCCAATACAAAAGTTCACCGGGCATGACTTTCCCAATACAAAAGTTCACCGGGCATGACTTTCCCAGTACAAAAGATCACCGGGCATGACTTTCCCAATACAAAAGATCACCGGGCATGACTTTCCCAATACAAAAGTTGACCGGGCATGACTTTCCCAGTACAAAAGATCACCGGGCATGACTTTCCTAATACAAAAGTTGACCGGGCATGACTTTCCCAATACAAAAGTTCACCGGGCATGACTTTCCCATACAAAAGTTCACCGGGCATGACTTTCCCAGTACAAAAGATCACCGGGCATGACTTTAACAATACAAAAGTTGACCGGGCATGACTTTCCCAATACAAAAGTTGACCGGGCATGACTTTCCCAATACAAAAGTTCACCGGGCATGACTTTCCCAATACAAAAGTTCACCGGGCATGACTTTCCCAATACAAAAGTTCACCGGGCATGACTTTCCCAATACAAAAGTTCACCGGGCATGACTTTCCCAGTACAAAAGTTCACCGGGCATGACTTTCCTAATACAAAAGTTGACCGGGCATGACTTTCCCAGTACAAAAGATCACCGGGCATGACTTTCCCAGATCACCGGACATGACTTTCCCAATACAAAAGTTGACCGGGCATGACTTTCCCAATACAAAAGTTCACCGGGCATGACTTTCCCAGTACAAAAGTTCACCGGGCATGACTTTCCTAATACAAAAGTTGACCAGGCATGACTTTCCCAGTACAAAAGATCACCGGGCATGACTTTCCTAATACAAAAGTTCACCGGGCATGACTTTTCCCATACAAAAGTTCACCGGGCATGACTTTCCCAATACAAAAGTTCACCGGGCATGACTTTCCCAGTACAAAATTTCACCGGGCATGACTTTCCCAATACAAAAGTTCACCGGGCATGACTTTCCCAATACAAAAGATCACCGGGCATGACTTTCCCAATACAAAAGTTCACCGGGCATGACTTTCCCAGTACAAAAGATCACCGGGCATGACTTTCCCAATACAAAAGTTCACCGGGCATGACTTTCCCAGATCACCGGACATGACTTTCCCAATACAAAAGTTGACCGGGCATGACTTTCCCAATACAAAAGTTCACCGGGCATGACTTTCCCAGTACAAAAGTTCACCGGGCATGACTTTCCTAATACAAAAGTTGACCAGGCATGACTTTCCCAGTACAAAAGATCACCGGGCATGACTTTCCCAATACAAAAGTTCACCGGGCATGACTTTCCCAGTACAAAAGATCACCGGGCATAACTTTCCCAATACAAAAGTTGACCGGGCATGACTTTCCCAATACAAAAGTTGACCGGGCATGACTTTCCCAATACAAAAGTTCACCGGGCATGACTTTCCCAGTACAAAAGATCACCGGGCATGACTTTCCCAATACAAAAGTTCACCATGCATGACTTTCCCAATACAAAAGTTCACCGGGCATGACTTTCCCAATACAAAAGTTGACCGGGCATGACTTTCCCAGTACAAAAGATCACGGGGCATGACTTTCCCAATACAAAAGTTCACCGGGCATGACTTTCCCAGTACAAAAGATCACCGGGCATGACTTTCCCAATACAAAAGTTGACCGGGCATGACTTTCCCAATACAAAAGTTGACCGGGCATGACTTTCCCAATACAAAAGTTCACCGGGCATGACTTTCCCAATACAAAAGTTCACCGGGCATGACTTTCCCAATACAAAAGTTCACCGGGCATGACTTTCCCAATACAAAAGTTCACCGGGCATGACTTTCCCAATACAAAAGTTCACCGGGCATGACTTTCCCAATACAAAAGTTCACCGGGCATGACTTTCCCAATACAAAAGTTCACCGGGCATGACTTTCCCAGTACAAAAGATCACCGGGCATGACTTTCCCAATACAAAAGTTCACCGGGCATGACTTTCCCAATACAAAAGTTCACCGGGCATGACTTTCCCAGTACAAAAGTTCACCAGGCATGACTTTCCCAGTACAAAAGATCACCGGGCATGACTTTCCCAATACAAAAGTTCACCGGGCATGACTTTCCCAGTACAAAAGATCACCGGGCATGACTTTCCCAATACAAAAGTTCACCATGCATGACTTTCCCAATACAAAAGTTCACCGGGCATGACTTTCCCAATACAAAAGTTGACCGGGCATGACTTTCCCAGTACAAAAGATCACGGGGCATGACTTTCCCAATACAAAAGTTCACCGGGCATGACTTTCCCAGTACAAAATATCACCGGGCATGACTTTCCCAATACAAAAGTTGACCGGGCATGACTTTCCCAATACAAAAGTTGACCGGGCATGACTTTCCCAATACAAAAGTTCACCGGGCATGACTTTCCCAATACAAAAGTTCACCGGGCATGACTTTCCCAATACAAAAGTTCACCGGGCATGACTTTCCCAATACAAAAGTTCACCGGGCATGACTTTCCCAATACAAAAGTTCACCGGGCATGACTTTCCCAATACAAAAGTTCACCGGGCATGACTTTCCCAATACAAAAGTTCACCGGGCATGACTTTCCCAGTACAAAAGATCACCGGGCATGACTTTCCCAATACAAAAGTTCACCGGGCATGACTTTCCCAATACAAAAGTTCACCGGGCATGACTTTCCCAGTACAAAAGTTCACCAGGCATGACTTTCCCAGTACAAAAGATCACCGGGCATGACTTTCCCAATACAAAAGTTGACCGGGCATAACTTTCCCAATACAAAAGTTCACCGGGCATGACTTTCCCAATACAAAAGTTCACCGGGCATGTCTTTCCCAGTACAAAAGATCACCGGGCATGACTTTCCCAATACAAAAGTTCACCGGGCATGACTTTCCCAGTACAAATGTTCACCGGGCATGACTTTCCCAATACAAAAGTTCACCGGGCATGACTTTCCCAATACAAAAGTTCACCGGGCATGACTTTCCCAATACAAAAGTTCACCGGGCATGACTTTCCCAGTACAAAAGTTCACCGGGCATGACTTTCCCAATACAAAAGTTCACCGGGCATGACTTTTCCCATACAAAAGTTCACCGGGCATGACTTTCCCAGTACAAAAGATCACCGGGCATGACTTTCCCAATACAAAAGTTCACCGGGCATGACTTTTCCCATACAAAAGTTCACCGGGCATGACTTTTCCCATACAAAAGTTCACCGGGCATGATTTTCCCATACAAAAGTTCACCGGGCATGACTTTCCCAGTACAAAAGATCACCGGGCATGACTTTCCCAGTACAAAAGATCACCGGGCATGACTTTCCCAATACAAAAGTTCACCGGGCATGACTTTCCCAGTACAAAAGTTCACCGGCCATGACTTTCCCTATACAAAAGTTCACCGGGCATGACTTTTCCCATACAAAAGATTCCCAGTACAAAAGTTCACCGGGCATGACTTTCCTAATACAAGAGTTGACCGGGCATGACTTTCCCAATACAAAAGTTCACCGGGCATGACTTTCCCAGTACAAAAGTTCACCGGGCATGACTTTCCTAGTACAAAAGTTGACCGGGCATGACTTTCCCAATACAAAAGTTCACCGGGCATGACTTTCCCAATACAAAAGTTCACCAGGCATGACTTTTCCCATACAAAAGTTCACCGGGCATGACTTTCCCAATACAAAAGTTGACCGGGCATGACTTTTCCCATACAAAAGTTCACCGGGCATGACTTTCCCAATACAAAAGTTGACCGGGCATGACTTTTCCCATACAAAAGTTCACCGGGCATGACTTTCCCAGTACAAAAGATCACCGGGCATGACTTTCCCAATACAAAAGTTCACCGGGCATGACTTTCCCAATACAAAAGTTCACCGGGCATGGCTTTTCCCATACAAAAGTTGACCGGGCATGACTTTCCCAATACAAAAGATCACCGGGCATGACTTTCCCAATACAAAAGTTCACCGGGCATGATTTTCCCAATACAAAAGTTCACCGGGCATGGCTTTCCCAGTACAAAAGATCACCAGGCATGACTTTTCCCATACAAAAGTTCACCGGGCATGACTTTCCCAATACAAAAATTCACCGGGCATGACTTTCCCAATACAAAAGTTCACCGGGCATGACTTTCCCAATACAAAAGTTCACCGGGCATGACTTTCCCAATACAAAAGATCACCGGGCATGACTTTCCCAATACAAAAGTTGACCGGGCATGACTTTTCCCATACAAAAGTTCCTAGGGCATGACTTTCCCAATACAAAAGTTGACCGTGCATGACTTTCCCAATACAAAAGTTGACCGGGCATGACTTTCCCAGTACAAAAGATCACCGGGCATGACTTTCCCAATACAAAAGTTCACCGGGCATGACTTTCCCAATACAAAAGTTCACCGGGCATGACTTTCCCAGTACAAAAGTTCACCGGGCATGACTTTTCCCATACAAAAGTTCACCGGGCATGACTTTCCCAATACCAAAGTTCACCGGGCATGACTTTCCCAATACAAAAGTTCACCGGGCATGACTTTCCCAGTACAAAAGATCACCGGGCATGACTTTCCCAATACAAAAGTTCACCGGGCATGACTTTCCCAATACAAAAGTTCACCGGGCATGACCTTCCCAATACAAAAGTTCACCGGGCATGACTTTCCCAATACAAAAGTTCACCGGGCATGACTTTCCCAATACAAAAGTTCACCGGGCATGACTTTCCCAGTACAAAAGTTCACCGGGCATGACTTTCCCAATACAAAAGTTCACCGGGCATGACTTTCCCAATACAAAAATTCACCGGGCATGACTTTCCCAGTACAAAAGTTCACCGGGCATGACTTTCCCAATACAAAAGTTCACCGGGCATGACTTTTCCCATACAAAAGTTCACCGGGCATGACTTTCCCAATACAAAAGTTCACTGGGCATGACTTTCCCAATACAAAAGTTCACCGGGCATGACTTTTCCCATACAAAAGTTCACCGGGCATGACTTTTCCCATACATAAGTTCACCGGGCATGACTTTCCCAGTACAAAAGATCACCGGGCATGACTTTCCTAATACAAAAGTTGACCGGGCATGACTTTTCCCATACAAAAGTTCACGGGGCATGACTTTCCCAATACAAAAGTTGACCGTGCATGACTTTCCCAATACAAAAGTTGACCGGGCATGACTTTCCCAGTACAAAAGATCACCGGGTATGACTTTCCCAATACAAAAGTTCACCGGGCATGACTTTCCCAATACAAAAGTTCACCGGGCATGACTTTCCCAGTACAAAAGTTCACCGGGCATGACTTTTCCCATACAAAAGTTCGCCGGGCATGACTTTCCCAATACAAAAGTTCACCGGGCATGACTTTCCCAATACAAAAGTTCACCGGGCATGACTTTCCCAGTACAAAAGATCACCGGGCATGACTTTCCCAATACAAAAGTTCACCGGGCATGACTTTCCCAATACAAAAGTTCACCGGGCATGACTTTCCCAATACAAAAGTTCACCGGGCATGACTTTCCCAATACAAAAGTTCACCGGGCATGACTTTCCCAATACAAAAGTTCACCGGGCATGACTTTCCCAGTACAAAAGATCACCGGGCATGACTTTCCCAATACAAAGTTCACCGGGCATGACTTTCCCAATACAAAAGTTCACCGGGCATGACTTTCCCAATACAAAAGATCACCGGGCATGACTTTTCCCATACAAAGGTTCACCGGGCATGACTTTCCCAATACAAAAGTTCACCGGGCATGACTTTCCCAGTACAAAAGTTCACCGGGCATGACTTTCCCAGTACAAAAGATCACCGGGTATGACTTTCCCAATACAAAAGTTGACCGGGCATGACTTTCCCAGTACAAAAGATCACCGGGCATGACTTTTCCCATACAAAAGTTCACCGGGCATGACTTTCCCAATACAAAAGTTCACCGGGCATGACTTTCCCAATACAAAAGTTCACCGGGCATGACTTTCCCAGTACAAAAGTTCACCGGGCATGACTTTTCCCATACAAAAGTTCGCCGGGCATGACTTTCCCAATACAAAAGTTCACCGGGCATGACTTTCCCAATACAAAAGTTCACCGGGCATGACTTTCCCAGTACAAAAGATCACCGGGCATGACTTTCCCAATACAAAAGTTCACCGGTCATGACTTTCCCAATACAAAAGTTCACCGGGCATGACTTCCCCAATACAAAAGTTCACCGGGCATGACTTTCCCAATACAAAAGTTCACCGGGCATGACTTTCCCAATACAAAAGTTCACCGGGCATGACCTTCCCAGTACAAAAGATCACCGGGCATGACTTTCCCAATACAAAAGTTCACCGGGCATGACTTTCCCAATACAAAAGTTCACCGGGCATGACTTTCCCAGTACAAAAGATCACCGGGCATGACTTTCCCAATACAAAGTTCACCGGGCATGACTTTCCCAATACAAAAGTTCACCGGGCATGACTTTCCCAATACAAAAGATCACCGGGCATGACTTTTCCCATACAAAAGTTCACCGGGCATGACTTTCCCAATACAAAAGTTCACCGGGCATGACTTTCCCAGTACAAAAGTTCACCGGGCATGACTTTCCCAGTACAAAAGATCACCGGGCATGACTTTCCCAATACAAAAGTTGACCGGGCATGACTTTCCCAGTACAAAAGATCACCGGGCATGACTTTTCCCATACAAAAGTTCACCGGGCATGACTTTCCCAATACAAAAGTTCACCGTGCATGACTTTTCCCATACAAAAGTTCACCGGGCATGACTTTTCCCATACATAAGTTCACGGGGCATGACTTTCCCAGTACAAAAGATCACCGGGCATGACTTTCCCAATACAAAAGTTCACCGGGCATGACTTTCCCAATACAAAAGTTCTCCGGGCATGACTTTCCCAGTACAAAAGATCACCGGGCATGACTTTCCCAATACAAAAGTTGACCGGGCATGACTTTCCCAATACAAAAGTTCACCGGGCATGACTTTCCCAATACAAAATTCACCGGGCATGACTTTCCCAGTACAAAAGTTCACCGGGCATGACTTTCCCAATACAAAAGTTCACCGGGCATGACTTTCCCAATACAAAAGTTCACCGGGCATGACTTTCCCAATACAAAAGATCACCGGGCATGACTTTCCCAATACAAAAGTTGACCGGGCATGACTTTCCCAATACAAAAGTTGACCGGACATGACTTTCCCAATACAAAAGTTCACCGGGCATGACTTTCCCAATACAAAAGTTGACCGGGCATGACTTTCCCAATACAAAAGTTGACCGGGCATGACTTTCCCAATACAAAAGTTGACCGGGCATGACTTTCAGAATACAAAAGTTCACCGGGCATGACTTTTCCCATACAAAAGTTCACCGGGCATGACTTTCCCAATACAAAAGTTGACCGGGCATGACTTTCCCAGTACAAAAGATCACCGGGCATGACTTTCCCAATACAAAAGTTCACCGGGCATGACTTTCCCAATACAAAAGTTCAACGGGCATGACTTTCCCAATACAAAAGTTCACCGGGCATGACTTTCCCAATACAAAAGTTGACCGGGCATGACTTTCCCAATACAAAAGTTCACCGGGCATGACTTTCCCAATACAAAAGTTCACCGGGCATGACTTTCCCAATACAAAAGTTCACCGGACATGACTTTCCCAGTACAAAAGTTCACCGGGCATGACTTTCCCAATACAAAAGTTCACCGGGCATGACTTTCCCAATACAAAAGTTCAACGGGCATGACTTTCCCAATACAAAAGTTCACCGGGCATGACTTTCCCAATACAAAAGTTCACCGGGCATGACTTTCCCAATACAAAAGTTCACCGGGCATGACTTTCCCAGTACAAAAGTTCACCGGGCATGACTTTCCCAATACAAAAGTTCACCGGGCATGACTTTCCCAATACAAAAGTTCAACGGGCATGACTTTCCCAATACAAAAGTTCACCGGGCATGACTTTCCCAATACAAAAGTTCACCGGGCATGACTTTCCCAATACAAAAGTTCACCGGGCATGACTTTCCCAATACAAAAGTTCACCGGGCATGACTTTCCCAATACAAAAGTTCACCGGGCATGACTTTCCCAATACAAAAGTTCACCGGGCATGACTTTCCCAGTACAAAAGTTCACCGGGCATGACTTTCCCAATACAAAAGTTCACCGGGCATGACTTTCCCAATACAAAAGTTCAACGGGCATGACTTTCCCAATACAAAAGTTCACCGGGCATGACTTTCCCAATACAAAAGTTCACCGGGCATGACTTTCCCAATACAAAAGTTCACCGGGCATGACTTTCCCAGTACAAAAGTTCACTGGGCATGATTTTCCCAATACAAAAGTTCACCGGGCATGACTTTCCCAATACAAAAGTTGACCGGGCATGGCTTTCCCAGTACAAAAGATCACCGGGCATGACTTTCCCAGTACAAAAGATCACCGGGCATGACTTTTCCCATACAAAAGTTCACCGGGCATGACTTTCCCAATACAAAAGTTCACCGGGCATGACTTTTCGCATACAAAAGTTCACCGGGCATGACTTTTCCCATACAAAAGTTCACCGGGCATGACTTTCCCAGTACAAAAGATCACCGGGCATGACTTTCCCAATACAAAAGTTCACGGGGCATGACTTTCCCAATACAAAAGTTCACCGGGCATGACTTGCCCAGTACAAAAGATTACCGGGCATGACTTTCCCAATACAAAAGTTGACCGGGCATGACTTTCCCAATACAAAAGTTCACCGGGCATGACTTTCCCAATACAAAAGTTCACCGGGCATGACTTTCCCAGTACAAAAGTTCACCGGGCATGACTTTCCCAATACAAAAGTTCACCGGGCATGACTTTCCCAATATAAAAGTTCACCGGGCATGACTTTTCCCATACAAAAGTTCACCGGGCATGACTTTCCCAATACAAAAGTTGACCGGGCATGACTTTCCCAGTACAAAAGATCACCGGGCATGACTTTCCCAATACAAAAGTTCACCGGGCATGACTTTCCCATACAAAAGTTCACCGGGCATGACTTTCCCAATACAAAAGTTGACCGGGCATGACTTTCCCAATACAAAAGTTCACCGGGCATGACTTTCCCAATACAAAAGTTCACCGGGCATGACTTTCCCAATACAAAAGTTCACCGGGCATGACTTTCCCAGTACAAAAGTTCACCGGGCATGACTTTCCCAATACAAAAGTTCACCGGGCATGACTTTCCCAATACAAAAGTTCAACGGGCATGACTTTCCCAATACAAAAGTTCACCGGGCATGACTTTCCCAATACAAAAGTTCACCGGGCATGACTTTCCCAATACTAAAGTTCACCGGGCATGACTTTCCCAGTACAAAAGTTCACCGGGCATGATTTTCCCAATACAAAAGTTCACCGGGCATGACTTTCCCAATACAAAAGTTCAACGGGCATGACTTTCCCAATACAAAAGTTCACCGGGCATGACTTTCCCAATACAAAAGTTCACCGGGCATGACTTTCCCAATACAAAAGTTCACCGGGCATGACTTTCCCAATACAAAAGTTCACCGGGCATGACTTTCCCAATACAAAAGTTCACCGGGCATGACTTTCCCAATACAAAAGTTCACCGGGCATGACTTTCCCAGTACAAAAGTTCACCGGGCATGACTTTCCCAGTACAAAAGATCACCGGGCATGACTTTCCCAATACAAAAGTTGACCGGGCATGGCTTTCCCAGTACAAAAGATCACCGGGCATGACTTTCCCAGTACAAAAGATCACCGGGCATGACTTTTCCCATACAAAAGTTCACCGGGCATGACTTTCCCAATACAAAAGTTCACCGGGCATGACTTTTCGCATACAAAAGTTCACCGGGCATGACTTTTCCCATACAAAAGTTCACCGGGCATGACTTTCCCAGTACAAAAGATCACCGGGCATGACTTTCCCAATACAAAAGTTCACGGGGCATGACTTTCCCAATACAAAAGTTCACCGGGCATGACTTGCCCAGTACAAAAGATTACCGGGCATGACTTTCCCAATACAAAAGTTGACCGGGCATGACTTTCCCAATACAAAAGTTCACCGGGCATGACTTTCCCAATACAAAAGTTCACCGGGCATGACTTTCCCAGTACAAAAGTTCACCGGGCATGACTTTCCCAATACAAAAGTTCACCGGGCATGACTTTCCCAATACAAAAGTTCACCGGGCATGACTTTCCCAATACAAAAGATCACCGGGCATGACTTTCCCAATACAAAAGTTGATCGGGCATGACTTTCCCAATACAAAAGTTGACCGGACATGACTTTTCCCATACAAAAGTTCACCGGGCATGACTTTCCCAATACAAAAGTTGACCGGGC
Source organism: Musca autumnalis (assembly GCF_047663935.1). Classification (NCBI taxonomy): domain Eukaryota; kingdom Metazoa; phylum Arthropoda; class Insecta; order Diptera; family Muscidae; genus Musca; species Musca autumnalis. Next base: position 28,871 of record NW_027411931.1, read on the forward strand.
ATGACTTTCCCAGTACAAAAGATCACCGGGCATGACTTTCCCAATACAAAAGTTCACAGGGCATGACTTTCCCATACAAAAGTTCACCGGGCATGACTTTCCCAATACAAAAGTTGACCGGGCATGACTTTCCCAATACAAAAGTTCACCGGGCATGACTTTCCCAATACAAAAGTTCACCGGGCATGACTTTCCCAATACAAAAGTTCACCGGGCATGACTTTCCCAGTACAAAAGTTCACCGGGCATGACTTTCCCAATACAAAAGTTCACCGGGCATGACTTTCCCAATACAAAAGTTCAACGGGCATGACTTTCCCAATCCAAAAGTTCACCGGGCATGACTTTCCCAATACAAAAGTTCACCGGGCATGACTTTCCCAATACAAAAGTTCACCGGGCATGACTTTCCCAATACAAAAGCTCACCGGGCATGACTTTTCCAATACAAAAGTTCACCGGGCATGACTTTTCCCAAACAAAAGTTCACCGGGCATGACTTTCCCAATACAAAAGTTGACCGGGCATGACTTTTCCCATACAAAAGTTCACCGGGCATGATTTTCCCAGTACAAAAGATCACCGGGCATGACTTTCCCAATACAAAAGTTCACCGGGCATGACTTTCCCAATACAAAAGTTGACCGGGCATGACTTTCCCAATACAAAAGTTCACCGGGCATGACTTTCCCAGTACAAAAGTTCACCGGGCATGACTTTCCCAATACAAAAGTTCACCGGGCATGACTTTCCCAATACAAAAGTTCACCGGGCATGACTTTCCCAATACAAAAGTTGACCGGGCATGACTTTCCCAGTACAAAAGTTCACCGGGCATGACTTTCCCAGTACAAAAGATCACCGGGCATGACTTTCCCAATACAAAAGTTCACCGGGCATGACTTTCCCAATACAAAAGTTCACCGGGCATGACTTTCCCAATACAAAAGTTCACCGGGCATGACTTTTCCCATACAAAAGTTCACCGGGCATGACTTTCCCAATACAAAAGTTCACCGGGCATGACTTTTCGCATACAAAAGTTCACCGGGCATGACTTTTCCCATACAAAAGTTCACCGGGCATGACTTTCCCAGTACAAAAGATCACCGGGCATGACTTTCCCAATACAAAAGTTGACCGGGCATGACTTTCCCAATACAAAAGTTCACCGGGCATGACTTTCCCAGTACAAAAGTTCACCGGGCATGACTTTCCCAATACAAAAGTTCACCGGGCATGACTTTCCCAATACAAAAGTTCACCGGGCATGACTTTCCCAATACAAAAGTTCACCGGGCATGACTTTCCCAATACAAAAGTTGACCGGGCATGACTTTCCCAATACAAAAGTTCACCGGGCATGACTTTCCCAATACAAAAGTTCACCGGGCATGACTTTCCCAATACAAAAGTTCACCGGGCATGACTTTCCCAATACAAAAGTTCACCGGGCATGACTTTCCCAGTACAAAAGTTCACCGGGCATGACTTTCCCAGTACAAAAGATCACCGGGCATGACTTTCCCAATACAAAAGTTGACCGGGCATGGCTTTCCCAGTACAAAAGATCACCGGGCATGACTTTCCCAGTACAAAAGATCACCGGGCATGACTTTTCCCATACAAAAGTTCACCGGGCATGACTTTCCCAATACAAAAGATCACCGGGCATGACTTTCCCAATACAAAAGTTGACCGGGCATGGCTTTCCCAGTACAAAAGATCACCGGGCATGACTTTCCCAGTACAAAAGATCACCGGGCATGACTTTTCCCATACAAAAGTTCACCGGGCATGACTTTCCCAATACAAAAGTTCACCGGGCATGACTTTTCGCATACAAAAGTTCACCGGGCATGACTTTTCCCACACAAAAGTTCACCGGGCATGACTTTCCCAGTACAAAAGATCACCGGGCATGACTTTCCCAATACAAAAGTTGACCGGGCATGACTTTCCCAATACAAAAGTTCACCGGGCATGACTTTCCCAGTACAAAAGTTCACCGGGCATGACTTTCCCAATACAAAAGTTCACCGGGCATGACTTTCCCAATACAAAAGTTCACCGGGCATGACTTTCCCAATACAAAAGTTCACCGGGCATGACTTTCCCAATACAAAAGTTGACCGGGCATGACTTTCCCAATACAAAAGTTCACCGGGCATGACTTTCCCAATACAAAAGTTCACCGGGCATGACTTTCCCAATACAAAAGTTCACCGGGCATGACTTTCCCAATACAAAAGTTCACCGGGCATGACTTTCCCAGTACAAAAGTTCACCGGGCATGACTTTCCCAGTACAAAAGATCACCGGGCATGACTTTCCCAATACAAAAGTTGACCGGGCATGGCTTTCCCAGTACAAAAGATCACCGGGCATGACTTTCCCAGTACAAAAGATCACCGGGCATGACTTTTCCCATACAAAAGTTCACCGGGCATGACTTTCCCAATACAAAAGTTCACCGGGCATGACTTTTCGCATACAAAAGTTCACCGGGCATGACTTTTCCCATACAAAAGTTCACCGGGCATGACTTTCCCAGTACAAAAGATCACCGGGCATGACTTTCCCAATACAAAAGTTCACGGGGCATGACTTTCCCAATACAAAAGTTCACCGGGCATGACTTGCCCAGTACAAAAGATTACCGGGCATGACTTTCCCAATACAAAAGTTGACCGGGCATGACTTTCCCAATACAAAAGTTCACCGGGCATGACTTTCCCAATACAAAAGTTCACCGGGCATGACTTTCCCAGTACAAAAGTTCACCGGGCATGACTTTCCCAATACAAAAGTTCACCGGGCATGACTTTCCCAATACAAAAGTTCACCGGGCATGACTTTCCCAATACAAAAGATCACCGGGCATGACTTTCCCAATACAAAAGTTGATCGGGCATGACTTTCCCAATACAAAAGTTGACCGGACATGACTTTTCCCATACAAAAGTTCACCGGGCATGACTTTCCCAATACAAAAGTTGACCGGGCATGACTTTCCCAGTACAAAAGATCACCGGGCATGACTTTCCCAATACAAAAGTTCACCGGGCATGACTTTCCCATACAAAAGTTCACCGGGCATGACTTTCCCAATACAAAAGTTGACCGGGCATGACTTTCCCAATACAAAAGTTCACCGGGCATGACTTTCCCAATACAAAAACGTGTCACAGTGAGCAGACGTGTTTAATTTAAGCTCTCGATAAAAACGCTATTTACGTCGGAAAAAAAGCTCTATACCTAAAACTAAATAACAAAAGTAAACTGTGTAGTGCATCCTGTGTTTAATTACATATTTCATAAACTGTCGATGAGTACCAGCATCATAAAAATCGTCTTTTGTTTTGCTGTTGATATATTTGCAATGAAATAACCAAAACAAAACTTATAAATACAACAAAAACAAACATTGAAAAAAGAAGATCGATACAATAACAACTGAGAGACATAACGTCAACTTTGGAAGAGAGGCTAAATCAATAAGTGTCAAACTAAGTGATTTAACATTTGATTGTCAAAAGCTCTCTCAGCTAACACTTAACAGCGTCCGATATATTACAAACAGTAACTGGTAAAGCTTTACATCATATTAAATTGAGCCTAAAAGTCTGCTGTGGTTTTCATAAAACAGTAACGAAACAAGTCACCCTGTTTACTGTTTTTTACATACTCTACTAATTTTTATTTGAGCCTAAAAGTGTTGTAAGGGGTATTATAACTCGCCCTATAAATTCATTCTCACAAGCCACACTGCTAGCGTTTTGTATATTGTTGGGAAAATTTGTTACTACATTTTCTCGATAGAAATGGCTGAATGTAATGAATTTGACGTCACACAAACTGATTTCTTCTTGAATAACGAGAACCCTATCAATGGAACTAGAGCACCTAAACGTGACAGGGAGAGTTTTATCCATCGTTCGATAGGAAATCTGTCTAAAACCCCCAGATTGTCTGTTTCCCCCCTCCGGTGGATGCAAATGTTAGATGCTCGCTTTGATAAACTGAGTGACAGGTTGCTAGATCAGATTAAGGAAATGTTGCAAGAGACGGAAAGCCGAATATTAACAGAGATTGACCAGAGACTATCAGTGGTGAAAACTGATCTGGATCTTGTTAAAGAGCGTGTTGGAAACCTTGAGAAGATTGCTGAGGATTATAAGATAGCTAAATCTGAGATAGATGATTTGAGAATGCAATTTTTGAGGCAGGAAAATGCTCCTGTTTCCTGCGAAATTCGCATAAATGGAATACCATTTCAATCCGGTGAAAATCTGAATGATGTATTTGGAAAAATTTGCAGTAGCATAAACATGAATAAACCTTATATAAAGAGTATTCATCGCCTTCAGAATCGCAACAACACAAAAAAAATAGATTCACCAGATGGCGTCAAAAGTTCACCGGGCATGACTTTCCCAGCACAAAAGTTCACCGGGCATGACTTTCCCAGTACAAAAGTTCACCGGGCATGACTTTCCCAATACAAAAGTTGACCGGGCATGACTTTCCCAGTACAAAAGATCACCGGGCATGACTTTCCCAGTACAAAAGATCACCGGGCATGACTTTTCCCATACAAAAGTTCACCGGGCATGACTTTTCCCATACAAAAGTTCACCGGGCATGACTTTTCCCATACAAAAGTTCACCGGGCATGACTTTCCCAGTACAAAAGATCACCGGGCATGACTTTCCCAATACAAAAGATCACCGGGCATGACTTTCCCAATACAAGGGCATGACTTTCCCAATACAAAAGTTGACCGGGCATGACTTTCCCAATACAAAAGTTCACCGGCCATGACTTTCCCAATACAAAAGTTCACCGGGCATGACTTTCCCAGTACAAAAGTTGACCGGGCATGACTTTCCCAATACAAAAGTTGACCGGGCATGACTTTTCCCATACAAAAGTTCACCGGGCATGACTTTCCCAATACAAAAGTTCACCGGGCATGACTTTCCCAATACAAGGAATGACTTTCCCAATACAAAAGTTGACCGGGCATGACTTTCCCAATACAAAAGTTGACCGGGCATGACTTTCCCAGTACAAAAGTTGACCGGGCATGACTTTCCCAATACAAAAGTTGACCGGGCATGACTTTTCCCATACAAAAGTTCACCGGGCATGACTTTTCCCATACAAAAGTTCACCGGGCATGACTTTCCCAATACAAAAGTTGACCGGGCATGACTTTTCCCATACAAAAGTTCACCGGGCATGACTTTTCCCATACAAAAGTTCACCGGGCATGACTTTCCCAATACAAAAGTTCACCGGGCATGACTTTCCCAATACAAAAGTTCACCGGGCATGACTTTCCCAGTACAAAAGTTCACCGGGCATGACTTTTCCCATACAAAAGTTCACCGGGCATGACTTTCCCAATACAAAAGTTCACCGGGCATGACTTTCCCAATACAAAAGTTCACCGGGCATGACTTTCCCAGTACAAAAGTTCACCGGGCATGACTTTCCCAATACAAAAGTTGACCGGGCATGACTTTCCCAATACAAAAGTTCACCGGGCATGACTTTCCCAATACAAAAGTTCACCGGGCATGACTTTCCCAATACAAAAGTTCACCGGGCATGACTTTCCCAATACAAAAGTTCACCGGGCATGACCTTCCCAATACAAAAGTTGACCGGGCATGACTTTCCCAGTACAAAAGATCACCGGGCATGACTTTCCCAATACAAAAGTTCACCGGGCATGACTTTCCCAATACAAAAGTTCACCGGGCATGCCTTTCCCAATACAAAAGTTCACCGGGCATGACTTTCCCAATACAAAAGTTGACCGGGCATGACTTTCCCAATACAAAAGTTCACCGGGCATGACTTTCCCAATACAAAAGTTCACCGGGCATGACTTTCCCAATACAAAAGTTCACCGGGCATGACTTTCCCAATACAAAAGATCGCCGGGCATGACTTTCCCAATACAAAAGTTGACCGGGCATGACTTTTCCCATACAAAAGTTCACCGGGCATGACTTTCCCAATACAAAAGTTGACCGGGCATGACTTTCCCAATACAAAAGTTGACCGGGCATGACTTTCCCAGTACAAAAGATCACCAGGCATGACTTTCCCAATACAAAAGTTCACCGGGCATGACTTTCCCAATACAAAAGTTCACCGGGCATGACTTTCCCAGTACAAAAGTTCACCGGGCATGACTTTTCCCATACAAAAGTTCACCGGGCATGACTTTCCCAATACAAAAGTTCACCGGGCATGACTTTCCCAATACAAAAGTTCACCGGGCATGACTTTCCCAGTACAAAAGTTCACCGGGCATGACTTTCCCAATACAAAAGTTCACCGGGCATGACTTTCCCAATACAAAAGTTCAACGGGCATGACTTTCCCAATACAAAAGTTCACCGGGCATGACTTTCCCAATACAAAAGTTGACCGGGCATGACTTTTCCCATACAAGAGTTCACCGGGCATGATTTTCCCAGTACAAAAGATCACCGGGCATGACTTTCCCAATACAAAAGTTCACCGGGCATGACTTTCCCAATACAAAAGTTCACCGGGCATGATTTTCCCAATACAAAAGTTCACCGGGCATGACTTTCCCAATACAAAAGTTCACCGGGCATGACTTTCCCAATACAAAAGTTCACCGGGCATGACTTTCCCAATACAAAAGTTCACCGGGCATGACTTTCCCAGTACAAAAGTTCACCGGGTATGACTTTCCCAGTACAAAAGATCACCGGGCATGACTTTCCCAATACAAAAGTTGACCGGCCATGACTTTCCCAGTACAAAAGATCACCGGGCATGACTTTCCCAGTACAAAAGATCACCGGGCATGACTTTTCCCATACAAAAGTTCACCGGGCATGACTTTCCCAATACAAAAGTTCACCGGGCATGACTTTTCGCATACAAAAGTTCACCGGGCATGACTTTTCCCATACAAAAGTTCACCGGGCGTGACTTTCCCAGTACAAAAGATCACCGGGCATGACTTTCCCAATACAAAAGTTGACCGGGCATGACTTTCCCAATACAAAAGTTCACCGGGCATGACTTTCCCAGTACAAAAGATCACCGGGCATGACTTTCCCAATACAAAAGTTGACCGGGCATGACTTTCCCAATACAAAAGTTCACCGGGCATGACTTTCCCAATACAAAAGTTCACCGGGCATGACTTTCCCAGTACAAAAGTTCACCGGGCATGACTTTCCCAATACAAAAGTTCACCGGGCATGACTTTCCCAATACAAAAGTTCACCGGGCATGACTTTCCCAATACAAAAGATCACCGGGCATGACTTTCCCAATACAAAAGTTGACCGGGCATGACTTTCCCAATACAAAAGTTGACCGGACATGACTTTCCCAATACAAAAGTTCACCGGGCATGACTTTCCCAATACAAAAGTTGACCGGGCATGACTTTCCCAATACAAAAGTTGACCGGGCATGACTTTCAGAATACAAAAGTTCACCGGGCATGATTTTTCCCATACAAAAGTTCACCGGGCATGACTTTCCCAATACAAAAGTTGACCGGGCATGACTTTCCCAGTACAAAAGATCACCGGGCATGACTTTTCCAATACAAAAGTTTACCGGGCATGACTTTCCCATACAAAAGTTCACCGGGCATGACTTTCCCAATACAAAAGTTGACCGGGCATGACTTTCCCAATACAAAAGTTCACCGGGCATGACTTTCCCAATACAAAAGTTCACCGGGCATGACTTTCCCAATACAAAAGTTCACCGGGCATGACTTTCCCAATACAAAAGTTCACCGGGCATGACTTTCCCAGTACAAAAGTTCACCGGGCATGACTTTCCCAGTACAAAAGTTCACCGGGCATGACTTTCCCAATACAAAAGTTGACCGGGCATGACTTTCCCAGTACAAAAGATCACCGGGCATGACTTTCCCAGTACAAAAGATCACCGGGCATGACTTTTCCCATACAAAAGTTCACCGGGCATGACTTTTCCCATACAAAAGTTCACCGGGCATGACTTTTCCCATACAAAAGTTCACCGGGCATGACTTTCCCAATACAAAAGATCACCGGGCATGACTTTCCCAATACAAAAGATCACCGGGCATGACTTTCCCAATACAAGGGCATGACTTTCCCAATACAAAAGTTGACCGGGTATGACTTTCCCAATACAAAAGTTCACCGGCCATGACTTTCCCAATACAAAAGTTCACCGGGCATGACTTTCCCAGTACAAAAGTTGACCGGGCATGACTTTCCCAATACAAAAGTTGACCGGGCATGACTTTTCCCATACAAAAGTTCACCGGGCATGACTTTCCCAATACAAAAGTTCACCGGGCATGACTTTCCCAATACAAGGGCATGACTTTCCCAATACAAAAGTTGACCGGGCATGACTTTCCCAATACAAAAGTTCACCGGGCATGACTTTCCCAGTACAAAAGTTGACCGGGCATGACTTTCCCAATACAAAAGTTGACCGGGCATGACTTTTCCCATACAAAAGTTCACCGGGCATGACTTTTCCCATACAAAAGTTCACCGGGCATGACTTTCCCAATACAAAAGTTCACCGGGCATGACTTTCCCAATACAAAAGTTCACCGGGCATGACTTTCCCAGTACAAAAGTTCACCGGGCATGACTTTCCCAGTACAAAAGTTGACCGGGCATGACTTTCCCAATACAAAAGTTGACCGGGCATGACTTTTCCCATACAAAAGTTCACCGGGCATGACTTTTCCCATACAAAAGTTCACCGGGCATGACTTTCCCAATACAAAAGTTCACCGGGCATGACTTTCCCAATACAAAAGTTCACCGGGCATGACTTTCCCAGTACAAAAGTTCACCGGGCATGACTTTCCCAATACAAAAGTTGACCGGGCATGACTTTCCCAATACAAAAGTTCACCGGGCATGACTTTCCCAATACAAAAGTTCACCGGGCATGACTTTCCCAATACAAAAGTTCACCGGGCATGACTTTCCCAATACAAAAGTTCACCGGGCATGACTTTCCCAATACAAAAGTTGACCGGGCATGACTTTCCCAGTACAAAAGATCACCGGTCATGACTTTCCCAATACAAAAGTTCACCGGGCATGACTTTCCCAATACAAAAGTTCACCGGGCATGCCTTTCCCAATACAAAAGTTCACCGGGCATGACTTTCCCAATACAAAAGTTGACCGGGCATGACTTTCCCAATACAAAAGTTCACCGGGCATGACTTTCCCAATACAAAAGTTCACCGGGCATGACTTTCCCAATACAAAAGTTCACCGGGCATGACTTTCCCAATACAAAAGTTCACCGGGCATGACCTTCCCAGTACAAAAGTTCACCGGGCATGACTTTCCCAGTACAAAAGATCACCGGGCATGACTTTCCCAGTACAAAAGATCGGGCATGAATTTCCCAATACAAAAGTTGACCGGGCATGACTTTCCCAGTACAAAAGATCACCGGGCATGACTTTCCCAGTACAAAAGATCGGGCATGAATTTCCCATACAAAAGTTCACCGGGCATGACTTTCCCAATACAAAAGTTCACCGGGCATGACTTTTCCCATACAAAAGTTCACCGGGCATGACTTTTCCCATACAAAAGTTCACCGGGCATGACTTTCCCAGTACAAAAGATCACCGGGCATGACTTTCCCAATACAAAAGTTCACCGGGCATGACTTTCCCAATACAAAAGTTCACCGGGCATGACTTTCCCAGTACAAAAGATCACCGGGCATCACTTTCCCAATACAAAAGTTGACCGGGCATGACTTTCCCAATACAAAAGTTCACCGGGCATGACTTTCCCAATACAAAAGTTCACCGGGCATGACTTTCCCAGTACAAAAGTTCACCGGGCATGACTTTCCCAATACAAAAGTTCACCGGGCATGACTTTCCCAATACAAAAGATCACCGGGCATGACTTTCCCAGTACAAAAGTTCACCGGGCATGACTTTCCCAGTACAAAAGTTCACCGGGCATGACTTTCCCAATACAATAGTTCACCGGGCATGACTTTCCCAGTACAAAAGTTCACCGGGCATGACTTTCCCAGTACAAAAGTTCACCGGGCATGACTTTCCCAATACAATAGTTCACCGGGCATGACTTTCCCAATACAAAAGTTGACCGGGCATGACTTTCCCAATACAAAAGTTCACCTGGCATGACTTTCCCAATACAAAAGTTCACCGGGCATGACTTTTCCCATACAAAAGTTCACCGGGCATGACTTTCCCAATACAAAAGTTCACCGGGCATGATTTTCCAATACAAAAGTTCACCGGGCATGACTTTCCAAATACAAAAGTTCACCGGGCATGACTTTCCCAATACAAGGGCATGACTTTCCCAATACAAAAGTTGACCGGGCATGACTTTCCCAATACAAAAGTTCACCGGGCATGACTTTCCCAGTACAAAAGTTGACCGGGCATGACTTTCCCAATACAAAAGTTGACCGGGCATGACTTTTCCCATACAAAAGTTCACCGGGCATGACTTTTCCCATACAAAAGTTCACCGGGCATGACTTTCCCAATACAAAAGTTCACCGGGCATGACTTTCCCAATACAAAAGTTCACCGGGCATGACTTTCCCAGTACAAAAGTTCACCGGGCATGACTTTCCCAGTACAAAAGTTTACCGGGCATGACTTTCCCAATACAAAAGTTGACCGGGCATGACTTTTCCCATACAACAGTTCACCGGGCATGACTTTTCCCATACAAAAGTTCACCGGGCATGACTTTCCCAATACAAAAGTTCACCGGGCATGACTTTCCCAATACAAAAGTTCACCGGGCATGACTTTCCCAGTACAAAAGTTCACCGGGCATGACTTTCCCAATACAAAAGTTGACCGGGCATGACTTTCCCAATACAAAAGTTCACCGGGCATGACTTTCCCAATACAAAAGTTCACCGGGCATGACTTTCCCAATACAAAAGTTCACCGGGCATGACTTTCCCAATACAAAAGTTCACCGGGCATGACTTTCCCAATACAAAAGTTCACCGGGCATGACTTTCCCAATACAAAAGTTGACCGGGCATGACTTTCCCAGTACAAAAGATCACCGGTCATGACTTTCCCAATACAAAAGTTCACCGGGCATGACTTTCCCAATACAAAAGTTCACCGGGCATGCCTTTCCCAATACAAAAGTTCACCGGGCATGACTTCCCAATACAAAAGTTGACCGGGCATGACTTTCCCAATACAAAAGTTCACCGGGCATGACTTTCCCAATACAAAAGTTCACCGGGCATGACTTTCCCAATACAAGGGCATGACTTTCCCAATACAAAAGTTGACCGGGCATGACTTTCCCAATACAAAAGTTCACCGGGCATGACTTTCCCAGTACAAAAGTTGACCGGGCATGACTTTCCCAATACAAAAGTTGACCGGGCATGACTTTTCCCATACAAAAGTTCACCGGGCATGACTTTTCCCATACAAAAGTTCACCGGGCATGACTTTCCCAATACAAAAGTTCACCGGGCATGACTTTCCCAATACAAAAGTTCACCGGGCATGACTTTCCCAGTACAAAAGTTCACCGGGCATGACTTTCCCAGTACAAAAGTTTACCGGGCATGACTTTCCCAATACAAAAGCTGACCGGGCATGACTTTTCCCATACAACAGTTCACCGGGCATGACTTTTCCCATACAAAAGTTCACCGGGCATGACTTTCCCAATACAAAAGTTCACCGGGCATGACTTTCCCAATACAAAAGTTCACCGGGCATGACTTTCCCAGTACAAAAGTTCACCGGGCATGACTTTCCCAATACAAAAGTTGACCGGGCATGACTTTCCCAATACAAAAGTTCACCGGGCATGACTTTCCCAATACAAAAGTTGACCGGGCATGACTTTCCCAATACAAAAGTTCACCGGGCATGACTTTCCCAATACAAAAGTTCACCGGGCATGACTTTCCCAATACAAAAGTTCACCGGGCATGACTTTCCCAATACAAAAGTTCACCGGGCATGACTTTCCCAATACAAAAGTTGACCGGGCATGACTTTCCCAGTACAAAAGATCACCGGTCATGACTTTCCCAATACAAAAGTTCACCGGGCATGACTTTCCCAATACAAAAGTTCACCGGGCATGCCTTTCCCAATACAAAAGTTCACCGGGCATGACTTTCCCAATACAAAAGTTGACCGGGCATGACTTTCCCAATACAAAAGTTCACCGGGCATGACTTTCCCAATACAAAAGTTCACCGGGCATGACTTTCCCAATACAAAAGTTCACCGGGCATGACTTTCCCATGACTTTCCCAATACAAAAGTTGACCGGGCATGACTTTTCCCATACAAAAGTTCACCGGGCATGACTTTTCCCATACAAAAGTTCACCGGGCATGACTTTCCCAATACAAAAGTTCACCGGGCATGACTTTCCCAATACAAAAGTTCACCGGGCATGACTTTCCCAGTACAAAAGTTCACCGGGCATGACTTTCCCAGTACAAAAGTTTACCGGGCATGACTTTCCCAATACAAAAGCTGACCGGGCATGACTTTTCCCATACAACAGTTCACCGGGCATGACTTTTCCCATACAAAAGTTCACCGGGCATGACTTTCCCAATACAAAAGTTCACCGGGCATGACTTTCCCAATACAAAAGTTCACCGGGCATGACTTTCCCAGTACAAAAGTTCACCGGGCATGACTTTCCCAATACAAAAGTTGACCGGGCATGACTTTCCCAATACAAAAGTTCACCGGGCATGACTTTCCCAATACAAAAGTTGACCGGGCATGACTTTCCCAATACAAAAGTTCACCGGGCATGACTTTCCCAATACAAAAGTTCACCGGGCATGACTTTCCCAATACAAAAGTTCACCGGGCATGACTTTCCCAATACAAAAGTTCACCGGGCATGACTTTCCCAATACAAAAGTTGACCGGGCATGACTTTCCCAGTACAAAAGATCACCGGTCATGACTTTCCCAATACAAAAGTTCACCGGGCATGACTTTCCCAATACAAAAGTTCACCGGGCATGCCTTTCCCAATACAAAAGTTCACCGGGCATGACTTTCCCAATACAAAAGTTGACCGGGCATGACTTTCCCAATACAAAAGTTCACCGGGCATGACTTTCCCAATACAAAAGTTCACCGGGCATGACTTTCCCAATACAAAAGTTCACCGGGCATGACTTTCCCAGTACAAAAGTTGACCGGGCATGACTTTCCCAATACAAAAGTTGACCGGGCATGACTTTTCCCATACAAAAGTTCACCGGGCATGACTTTCCCAATACAAAAGTTCACCGGGCATGACTTTCCCAATACAAGGGCATGACTTTCCCAATACAAAAGTTGACCGGGCATGACTTTCCCAATACAAAAGTTCACCGGGCATGACTTTCCCAGTACAAAAGTTGACCGGGCATGACTTTCCCAATACAAAAGTTGACCGGGCATGACTTTTCCCATACAAAAGTTCACCGGGCATGACTTTTCCCATACAAAAGTTCACCGGGCATGACTTTCCCAATACAAAAGTTCACCGGGCATGACTTTCCCAATACAAAAGTTCACCGGGCATGACTTTCCCAGTACAAAAGTTCACCGGGCATGACTTTCCCAGTACAAAAGTTGACCGGGCATGACTTTCCCAATACAAAAGTTGACCGGGCATGACTTTTCCCATACAAAAGTTCACCGGGCATGACTTTTCCCATACAAAAGTTCACCGGGCATGACTTTCCCAATACAAAAGTTCACCGGGCATGACTTTCCCAATACAAAAGTTCACCGGGCATGACTTTCCCAGTACAAAAGTTCACCGGGCATGACTTTCCCAATACAAAAGTTGACCGGGCATGACTTTCCCAATACAAAAGTTCACCGGGCATGACTTTCCCAATACAAAAGTTCACCGGGCATGACTTTCCCAATACAAAAGTTCACCGGGCATGACTTTCCCAATACAAAAGTTCACCGGGCATGACTTTCCCAATACAAAAGTTGACCGGGCATGACTTTCCCAGTACAAAAGATCACCGGTCATGACTTTCCCAATACAAAAGTTCACCGGGCATGACTTTCCCAATACAAAAGTTCACCGGGCATGCCTTTCCCAATACAAAAGTTCACCGGGCATGACTTTCCCAATACAAAAGTTGACCGGGCATGACTTTCCCAATACAAAAGTTCACCGGGCATGACTTTCCCAATACAAAAGTTCACCGGGCATGACTTTCCCAATACAAAAGTTCACCGGGCATGACTTTCCCAATACAAAAGTTCACCGGGCATGACCTTCCCAGTACAAAAGTTCACCGGGCATGACTTTCCCAGTACAAAAGATCACCGGGCATGACTTTCCCAGTACAAAAGATCGGGCATGAATTTCCCAATACAAAAGTTGACCGGGCATGACTTTCCCAGTACAAAAGATCACCGGGCATGACTTTCCCAGTACAAAAGATCGGGCATGAATTTCCCATACAAAAGTTCACCGGGCATGACTTTCCCAATACAAAAGTTCACCGGGCATGACTTTTCCCATACAAAAGTTCACCGGGCATGACTTTTCCCATACAAAAGTTCACCGGGCATGACTTTCCCAGTACAAAAGATCACCGGGCATGACTTTCCCAATACAAAAGTTCACCGGGCATGACTTTCCCAATACAAAAGTTCACCGGGCATGACTTTCCCAGTACAAAAGATCACCGGGCATCACTTTCCCAATACAAAAGTTGACCGGGCATGACTTTCCCAATACAAAAGTTCACCGGGCATGACTTTCCCAATACAAAAGTTCACCGGGCATGACTTTCCCAGTACAAAAGTTCACCGGGCATGACTTTCCCAATACAAAAGTTCACCGGGCATGACTTTCCCAATACAAAAGATCACCGGGCATGACTTTCCCAGTACAAAAGTTCACCGGGCATGACTTTCCCAGTACAAAAGTTCACCGGGCATGACTTTCCCAATACAATAGTTCACCGGGCATGACTTTCCCAGTACAAAAGTTCACCGGGCATGACTTTCCCAGTACAAAAGTTCACCGGGCATGACTTTCCCAATACAATAGTTCACCGGGCATGACTTTCCCAATACAAAAGTTGACCGGGCATGACTTTCCCAATACAAAAGTTCACCTGGCATGACTTTCCCAATACAAAAGTTCACCGGGCATGACTTTTCCCATACAAAAGTTCACCGGGCATGACTTTCCCAATACAAAAGTTCACCGGGCATGATTTTCCAATACAAAAGTTCACCGGGCATGACTTTCCAAATACAAAAGTTCACCGGGCATGACTTTCCCAATACAAGGGCATGACTTTCCCAATACAAAAGTTGACCGGGCATGACTTTCCCAATACAAAAGTTCACCGGGCATGACTTTCCCAGTACAAAAGTTGACCGGGCATGACTTTCCCAATACAAAAGTTGACCGGGCATGACTTTTCCCATACAAAAGTTCACCGGGCATGACTTTTCCCATACAAAAGTTCACCGGGCATGACTTTCCCAATACAAAAGTTCACCGGGCATGACTTTCCCAATACAAAAGTTCACCGGGCATGACTTTCCCAGTACAAAAGTTCACCGGGCATGACTTTCCCAGTACAAAAGTTTACCGGGCATGACTTTCCCAATACAAAAGTTGACCGGGCATGACTTTTCCCATACAACAGTTCACCGGGCATGACTTTTCCCATACAAAAGTTCACCGGGCATGACTTTCCCAATACAAAAGTTCACCGGGCATGACTTTCCCAATACAAAAGTTCACCGGGCATGACTTTCCCAGTACAAAAGTTCACCGGGCATGACTTTCCCAATACAAAAGTTGACCGGGCATGACTTTCCCAATACAAAAGTTCACCGGGCATGACTTTCCCAATACAAAAGTTCACCGGGCATGACTTTCCCAATACAAAAGTTCACCGGGCATGACTTTCCCAATACAAAAGTTCACCGGGCATGACTTTCCCAATACAAAAGTTCACCGGGCATGACTTTCCCAATACAAAAGTTGACCGGGCATGACTTTCCCAGTACAAAAGATCACCGGTCATGACTTTCCCAATACAAAAGTTCACCGGGCATGACTTTCCCAATACAAAAGTTCACCGGGCATGCCTTTCCCAATACAAAAGTTCACCGGGCATGACTTTCCCAATACAAAAGTTGACCGGGCATGACTTTCCCAATACAAAAGTTCACCGGGCATGACTTTCCCAATACAAAAGTTCACCGGGCATGACTTTCCCAATACAAGGGCATGACTTTCCCAATACAAAAGTTGACCGGGCATGACTTTCCCAATACAAAAGTTCACCGGGCATGACTTTCCCAGTACAAAAGTTGACCGGGCATGACTTTCCCAATACAAAAGTTGACCGGGCATGACTTTTCCCATACAAAAGTTCACCGGGCATGACTTTTCCCATACAAAAGTTCACCGGGCATGACTTTCCCAATACAAAAGTTCACCGGGCATGACTTTCCCAATACAAAAGTTCACCGGGCATGACTTTCCCAGTACAAAAGTTCACCGGGCATGACTTTCCCAGTACAAAAGTTTACCGGGCATGACTTTCCCAATACAAAAGCTGACCGGGCATGACTTTTCCCATACAACAGTTCACCGGGCATGACTTTTCCCATACAAAAGTTCACCGGGCATGACTTTCCCAATACAAAAGTTCACCGGGCATGACTTTCCCAATACAAAAGTTCACCGGGCATGACTTTCCCAGTACAAAAGTTCACCGGGCATGACTTTCCCAATACAAAAGTTGACCGGGCATGACTTTCCCAATACAAAAGTTCACCGGGCATGACTTTCCCAATACAAAAGTTGACCGGGCATGACTTTCCCAATACAAAAGTTCACCGGGCATGACTTTCCCAATACAAAAGTTCACCGGGCATGACTTTCCCAATACAAAAGTTCACCGGGCATGACTTTCCCAATACAAAAGTTCACCGGGCATGACTTTCCCAATACAAAAGTTGACCGGGCATGACTTTCCCAGTACAAAAGATCACCGGTCATGACTTTCCCAATACAAAAGTTCACCGGGCATGACTTTCCCAATACAAAAGTTCACCGGGCATGCCTTTCCCAATACAAAAGTTCACCGGGCATGACTTTCCCAATACAAAAGTTGACCGGGCATGACTTTCCCAATACAAAAGTTCACCGGGCATGACTTTCCCAATACAAAAGTTCACCGGGCATGACTTTCCCAATACAAAAGTTCACCGGGCATGACTTTCCCATGACTTTCCCAGTACAAAAGTTCACCGGGCATGACTTTCCCAGTACAAAAGTTCACCGGGCATGACTTTCCCAATACAATAGTTCACCGGGCATGACTTTCCCAATACAAAAGTTGACCGGGCATGACTTTCCCAATACAAAAGTTCACCTGGCATGACTTTCCCAATACAAAAGTTCACCGGGCATGACTTTTCCCATACAAAAGTTCACCGGGCATGACTTTCCCAATACAAAAGTTCACCGGGCATGACTTTCCCAATACAAAAGTTCACCGGGCATGACTTTCCAAATACAAAAGTTCACCGGGCATGACTTTCCCAATACAAGGGCATGACTTTCCCAATACAAAAGTTGACCGGGCATGACTTTCCCAATACAAAAGTTCACCGGGCATGACTTTCCCAGTACAAAAGTTGACCGGGCATGACTTTCCCAATACAAAAGTTGACCGGGCATGACTTTTCCCATACAAAAGTTCACCGGGCATGACTTTTCCCATACAAAAGTTCACCGGGCATGACTTTCCCAATACAAAAGTTCACCGGGCATGACTTTCCCAATACAAAAGTTCACCGGGCATGACTTTCCCAGTACAAAAGTTCACCGGGCATGACTTTCCCAGTACAAAAGTTTACCGGGCATGACTTTCCCAATACAAAAGTTGACCGGGCATGACTTTTCCCATACAACAGTTCACCGGGCATGACTTTTCCCATACAAAAGTTCACCGGGCATGACTTTCCCAATACAAAAGTTCACCGGGCATGACTTTCCCAATACAAAAGTTCACCGGGCATGACTTTCCCAGTACAAAAGTTCACCGGGCATGACTTTCCCAATACAAAAGTTGACCGGGCATGACTTTCCCAATACAAAAGTTCACCGGGCATGACTTTCCCAATACAAAAGTTCACCGGGCATGACTTTCCCAATACAAAAGTTCACCGGGCATGACTTTCCCAATACAAAAGTTCACCGGGCATGACTTTCCCAATACAAAAGTTCACCGGGCATGACTTTCCCAATACAAAAGTTCACCGGGCATGACTTTCCCAATACAAAAGTTGACCGGGCATGACTTTCCCAGTACAAAAGATCACCGGTCATGACTTTCCCAATACAAAAGTTCACCGGGCATGACTTTCCCAATACAAAAGTTCACCGGGCATGCCTTTCCCAATACAAAAGTTCACCGGGCATGACTTTCCCAATACAAAAGTTGACCGGGCATGACTTTCCCAATACAAAAGTTCACCGGGCATGACTTTCCCAATACAAGGGCATGACTTTCCCAATACAAAAGTTGACCGGGCATGACTTTCCCAATACAAAAGTTCACCGGGCATGACTTTCCCAGTACAAAAGTTGACCGGGCATGACTTTCCCAATACAAAAGTTGACCGGGCATGACTTTTCCCATACAAAAGTTCACCGGGCATGACTTTTCCCATACAAAAGTTCACCGGGCATGACTTTCCCAATACAAAAGTTCACCGGGCATGACTTTCCCAATACAAAAGTTCACCGGGCATGACTTTCCCAGTACAAAAGTTCACCGGGCATGACTTTCCCAGTACAAAAGTTTACCGGGCATGACTTTCCCAATACAAAAGCTGACCGGGCATGACTTTTCCCATACAACAGTTCACCGGGCATGACTTTTCCCATACAAAAGTTCACCGGGCATGACTTTCCCAATACAAAAGTTCACCGGGCATGACTTTCCCAATACAAAAGTTCACCGGGCATGACTTTCCCAGTACAAAAGTTCACCGGGCATGACTTTCCCAATACAAAAGTTGACCGGGCATGACTTTCCCAATACAAAAGTTCACCGGGCATGACTTTCCCAATACAAAAGTTGACCGGGCATGACTTTCCCAATACAAAAGTTCACCGGGCATGACTTTCCCAATACAAAAGTTCACCGGGCATGACTTTCCCAATACAAAAGTTCACCGGGCATGACTTTCCCAATACAAAAGTTCACCGGGCATGACTTTCCCAATACAAAAGTTGACCGGGCATGACTTTCCCAGTACAAAAGATCACCGGTCATGACTTTCCCAATACAAAAGTTCACCGGGCATGACTTTCCCAATACAAAAGTTCACCGGGCATGCCTTTCCCAATACAAAAGTTCACCGGGCATGACTTTCCCAATACAAAAGTTGACCGGGCATGACTTTCCCAATACAAAAGTTCACCGGGCATGACTTTCCCAATACAAAAGTTCACCGGGCATGACTTTCCCAATACAAAAGTTCACCGGGCATGACTTTCCCAATAGAAAAGTTCACCGGGCATGACTTTCCCAGTACAAAAGTTCACCGGGCATGACTTTCCCAGTACAAAAGATCACCGGGCATGACTTTCCCAATACAAAAGTTGACCGGGCATGACTTTCCCAGTACAAAAGATCACCGGGCATGACTTTCCCAGTACAAAAGATCGGGCATGAATTTCCCATACAAAAGTTCACCGGGCATGACTTTCCCAATACAAAAGTTCACCGGGCATGACTTTTCCCATACAAAAGTTCACCGGGCATGACTTTTCCCATACAAAAGTTCACCGGGCATGACTTTCCCAGTACAAAAGATCACCGGGCATGACTTTCCCAATACAAAAGTTCACCGGGCATGACTTTCCCAATACAAAAGTTCACCGGGCATGACTTTCCCAGTACAAAAGATCACCGGGCATCACTTTCCCAATACAAAAGTTGACCGGGCATGACTTTCCCAATACAAAAGTTCACCGGGCATGACTTTCCCAATACAAAAGTTCACCGGGCATGACTTTCCCAGTACAAAAGTTCACCGGGCATGACTTTCCCAATACAAAAGTTCACCGGGCATGACTTTCCCAATACAAAAGATCACCGGGCATGACTTTCCCAGTACAAAAGTTCACCGGGCATGACTTTCCCAGTACAAAAGTTCACCGGGCATGACTTTCCCAATACAATAGTTCACCGGGCATGACTTTCCCAGTACAAAAGTTCACCGGGCATGACTTTCCCAGTACAAAAGTTCACCGGGCATGACTTTCCCAATACAAAAGTTCACCGGGCATGACTTTCCCAGTACAAAAGATCACCGGGCATCACTTTCCCAATACAAAAGTTGACCGGGCATGACTTTCCCAATACAAAAGTTCACCGGGCATGACTTTCCCAATACAAAAGTTCACCGGGCATGACTTTCCCAGTACAAAAGTTCACCGGGCATGACTTTCCCAATACAAAAGTTCACCGGGCATGACTTTCCCAATACAAAAGATCACCGGGCATGACTTTCCCAGTACAAAAGTTCACCGGGCATGACTTTCCCAGTACAAAAGTTTACCGGGCATGACTTTCCCAATACAATAGTTCACCGGGCATGACTTTCCCAGTACAAAAGTTCACCGGGCATGACTTTCCCAGTACAAAAGTTCACCGGGCATGACTTTCCCAATACAATAGTTCACCGGGCATGACTTTCCCAATACAAAAGTTGACCGGGCATGACTTTCCCAATACAAAAGTTCACCTGGCATGACTTTCCCAATACAAAAGTTCACCGGGCATGACTTTTCCCATACAAAAGTTCACCGGGCATGACTTTCCCAATACAAAAGTTCACCGGGCATGACTTTCCCAATACAAAAGTTCACCGGGCATGACTTTCCAAATACAAAAGTTCACCGGGCATGACTTTCCCAATACAAGGGCATGACTTTCCCAATACAAAAGTTGACCGGGCATGACTTTCCCAATACAAAAGTTCACCGGGCATGACTTTCCCAGTACAAAAGTTGACCGGGCATGACTTTCCCAATACAAAAGTTGACCGGGCATGACTTTTCCCATACAAAAGTTCACCGGGCATGACTTTTCCCATACAAAAGTTCACCGGGCATGACTTTCCCAATACAAAAGTTCACCGGGCATGACTTTCCCAATACAAAAGTTCACCGGGCATGACTTTCCCAGTACAAAAGTTCACCGGGCATGACTTTCCCAGTACAAAAGTTTACCGGGCATGACTTTCCCAATACAAAAGTTGACCGGGCATGACTTTTCCCATACAACAGTTCACCGGGCATGACTTTTCCCATACAAAAGTTCACCGGGCATGACTTTCCCAATACAAAAGTTCACCGGGCATGACTTTCCCAATACAAAAGTTCACCGGGCATGACTTTCCCAGTACAAAAGTTCACCGGGCATGACTTTCCCAATACAAAAGTTGACCGGGCATGACTTTCCCAATACAAAAGTTCACCGGGCATGACTTTCCCAATACAAAAGTTCACCGGGCATGACTTTCCCAATACAAAAGTTCACCGGGCATGACTTTCCCAATACAAAAGTTCACCGGGCATGACTTTCCCAATACAAAAGTTGACCGGGCATGACTTTCCCAGTACAAAAGATCACCGGGCATGACTTTCCCAATACAAAAGTTCACCGGGCATGACTTTCCCAATACAAAAGTTCACCGGGCATGCCTTTCCCAATACAAAAGTTCACCGGGCATGACTTTCCCAATACAAAAGTTGACCGGGCATGACTTTCCCAATACAAAAGTTCACCGGGCATGACTTTCCCAATACAAAAGTTCACCGGGCATGACTTTCCCAATACAAAAGTTCACCGGGCATGACTTTCCCAATACAAAAGTTCACCGGGCATGACTTTCCCAGTACAAAAGTTCACCGGGCATGACTTTCCCAGTACAAAAGATCACCGGGCATGACTTTCCCAATACAAAAGTTCACCGGGCATGACTTTCCCAATACAAAAGTTCACCGGGCATGACTTTCCCAATACAAAAGTTCACCGGGCATGACTTTCACAATACAAAAGTTCACCGGGCATGACTTTCCCAATACAAAAGTTCACCGGGCATGACTTTCCCAATACAAAAGATCACCGGGCATGACTTTCCCAATACAAAAGTTCACCGGGCATGACTTTCCCAATACAAAAGTTGACCGGGCATGACTTTCCCAATACAAAAGTTCACCGGGCATGACTTTCCCAATACAAAAGTTCACCGGGCATGACTTTCCCAATACAAAAGTTCACCGGGCATGACTTTCCCAATACAAAAGTTCACCGGGCATGACTTTCCCAGTACAAATTTCACCGGGCGTGACTTTCCCAATACAAAAGTTCACCGGGCATGACTTTCCCAATACAAAAGTTCATCGGGCATGACTTTCCCAATACAAAAGTTCACCGGGCATGACTTTCCCAATACAAAATTTCACCGGGCATGACTTTTCCCATACAAAAGTTCACCGGGCATGACTTTTCCCATACAAAAGTTCACCGGGCATGACTTTCCCAATACAAAAGTTCACCGGGCATGACTTTTCCCATACAAAAGTTCACCGGGCATGACTTTCCCAATACAAAAGTTGACCGGGCATGACTTTCCCAGTACAAAAGTTCACCGGGCATGACTTTCCCAATACAAAAGTTCACCGGGCATGACTTTCCCAATACAAAAGTTCACCGGGCATGACTTTCCCAATACAAAAGTTGACCGGGCATGACTTTCCCAATACAAAAGTTCACCGGGCATGACTTTCCCAATACAAAAGTTCACCGGGCATGACTTTCCCAATACAAAAGTTCACCGGGCATGACTTTCCCAATACAAAAGTTCACCGGGCATGACTTTCCCAGTACAAAAGTTCACCGGGCATGACTTTCCCAGTACAAAAGATCACCGGGCATGACTTTCCCAATACAAAAGTTGACCGGGCATGACTTTCCCAGTACAAAAGATCACCGGGCATGACTTTCCCAGTACAAAAGATCACCGGGCATGACTTTTCCCTTACAAAAGTTCACCGGGCATGACTTTCCCAATACAAAAGTTCACCGGGCATGACTTTTCCCATACAAAAGTTCACCGGGCATGACTTTTCCCATACAAAAGTTCACCGGGCATGACTTTCCCAGTACAAAAGATCACCGGGCATGACTTTCCCAATACAAAAGTTGACCGGGCATGACTTTCCCAATACAAAAGTTCACCGGGCATGACTTTCCCAGTACAAAAGTTGACCGGGCATGACTTTCCCAGTACAAAAGATCACCGGGCATGACCTTTCCCATACAAAAGTTCACCGGGCATGACTCTCCCAATACAAAAGTTGACCGGGCATGACTTTCCCAATACAAAAGTTCACCGGGCATGACTTTCCCAGTACAAAAGATCACCGGGCATGACTTTTCCCATACAAAAGTTAACCGGGCATGACTTTCCCAATACAAAAGTTCACCGGGCATGACTTTCCCAATACAAAAGTTCACCGGGCATGACTTTCCCAATACAAAAGTTCACCGGGCATGACTTTCCCAATACAAAAGTTCACCGGGCATGACTTTCCCAATACAAAAGTTGACCGGGCATGACTTTCCCAGTACAAAAGATCACCTGGCATGACTTTTCCCATACAAAAGTTCACCGGGCATGACTTTCCCAGTACAAAAGATCACCGGGCATGACTTTCCCAATACAAAAGTTCACCGGGCATGACTTTCCCAATACAAAAGTTCACCGGGCATGACTTTCCCAGTACAAAAGTTCACCGGGCATGACTTTCCTAATACAAAAGTTGACCGGGCATGACTTTCCCAATACAAAAGTTGACCGGGCATGACTTTCCCAATACAAAAGTTGACCGGGCATGACTTTCCCAATACAAAAGTTCACCGGGCATGACTTTCCCAATACAAAAGTTCACCGGGCATGACTTTCCCAATACAAAAGATCACCGGGCATGACTTTCCCAATACAAAAGTTGACCGGGCATGACTTTCCCAATACAAAAGTTCACCGGGCATGACTTTCCCAATACAAAAGTTGACCGGGCATGACTTTCCCAATACAAAAGTTGACTGGGCATGACTTTCCCAATACAAAAGTTCACCGGGCATGACTTTCCCAATACAAAAGTTCACCGGGCATGACTTTCCCAGTACAAAAGTTCACCGGGCATGACTTTCCCAGTACAAAAGTTTACCGGGCATGACTTTCCCAGTACAAAAGATCACCGGGCATGACTTTCCCAATACAAAAGTTCACCGGGCATGACTTTTCCCATACAAAAGTTCACCGGGCATGACTTTTCCCATACAAAAGTTCACCGGGCATGACTTTCCCAGTACAAAAGATCACCGGGCATGACTTTTCCCATACAAAAGTTCACCGGGCATGACTTTCCCAGTACAAAAGATCACCGGGCATGACTTTCCCAATACAAAAGTTCACCGGGCATGACTTTCCCAATACAAAAGTTCACCGAGCATGACTTTCCCAATACAAAAGTTCACCGGGCATGACTTTCCCAGTACAAAAGATCACCGGGCATGACTTTCCCAATACAAAAGTTCACCGGGCATGACTTTCCCAGTACAAAACTTCACCGGGCATGACTTTCCCAATACAAAAGTTCACCGGGCATGACTTTCCCAATACAAAAGTTCACCGGGCATGACTTTCCCAATACAAAAGTTCACCGGGCATGACTTTCCCAATACAAAAGTTGACCGGGCATGACTTTCCCAATACAAAAGTTCACCGGGCATGACTTTCCCAATACAAAAGTTCACCGGGCATGACTTTCCCAGTACAAAAGGTCACCGGGCATGACTTTCCCAGTACAAAAGTTCACCGGGCATGACTTTCCCAATACAAAAGTTCACCGGGCATGACTTTCCCAATACAAAAGTTCACCGGGCATGACTTTCCCAGTACAAAAGTTCACCGGGCATGACTTTCCCAATACAAAAGTTCACCGGGCATGACTTTCCCAGTACAAAAGTTCACCGGGCATGACTTTCCCAATACAAAAGTTCACCGGGCATGACTTTCCCAATACAAAAGTTCACTGGGCATGACTTTTCCCATACAAAAGTTCACCGGGCATGACTTTCCCAGTACAAAAGTTCACCGGGCATGACTTTCCCAATATAAAAGTTCACCGGGCATGACTTTCCCAATACAAAAGTTCACCGGGCATGACTTTCCCAATACAAAAGTTCACCGGGCATGACTTTCCCAATACAAAAGTTCACCGGGCATGACTTTCCCAGTACAAAAGTTCACCGGGCATGACTTTCCCAATACAAAAGTTCACCGGGCATGACTTTCCTAATACAAAAGTTCACCGGGCATGACTTTCCCAATACAAAAGTTCACCGGGCATGACTTTCCCAATACAAAAGTTCACCGGGCATGACTTTCCCAGTACAAAAGTTCACCGGGCATGACTTTCCCAGTACAAAAGTTCACCGGGCATGACTTTCCTAATACAAAAGTTGACCGGGCATGACTTTCCCAATACAAAAGTTGACCGGGCATGACTTTCCCAATACAAAAGTTCACCGGGCATGACTTTCCCAATACAAAAGTTCACCGGGCATGACTTTCCCAATACAAAAGTTGACCGGGCATGACTTTCCCAATACAAAAGTTGACCGGGCATGACTTTCCCAATACAAAAGTTGACCGGGCATGACTTTTCCCATACAAAGGTTGACCGGGCATGACTTTCCCAATACAAAAGTTGACCGGGCATGACTTTTCCCATACAAAAGTTCACCGGGCATGACTTTCCCAATACAAAAGTTCACCGGGCATGACTTTCCCAATACAAAAGTTCACCGGGCATGACTTTCCCAATACAAAAGTTCACCGGGCATGACTTTCACAATACAAAAGTTCACCGGGCATGACTTTCCCAATACAAAAGTTCACCGGGCATGACTTTCCCAATACAAAAGTTCACCGGGCATGACTTTCCCAGTACAAAAGTTGACCGGGCATGACTTTCCCAATACAAAAGTTGACCGGGCATGACTTTCCTAATACAAAAGTTGACCGGGCATGACTTTCCCAGTACAAAAGATCACCGGGCATGACTTTCCCAATACAAAAGTTCACCGGGCATGACTTTCCCAGTACAAAAGATCACCGGGCATGACTTTCCCAATACAAAAGTT
The DNA here is from genome assembly GCF_047663935.1 of Musca autumnalis. NCBI lineage: Eukaryota > Metazoa > Arthropoda > Insecta > Diptera > Muscidae > Musca > Musca autumnalis. The sequence goes on from NW_027411931.1 coordinate 55,221, forward strand.
GACCGGGCATGACTTTCCCAATACAAAAGTTGACCGGGCATGACTTTCCCAATACAAAAGTTCACCGGGCATGACTTTCCCAGTACAAAAGATCACCGGGCATGACTTTCCAATACAAAAGTTCACCGGGCATGACTTTCCCAATACAAATGTTCACCGGGCATGACTTTCCCAATACAAAAGTTGACCGGGCTTGACTTTCCCAATACAAAAGTTGACCTGGCATGACTTTCCCAATACAAAAGTTCACCGGGCATGACTTTTCCCTTACAAAAGTTGACCGGGCATGACTTTCCCAATACAAAAGTTGACCGGGCATGACTTTTCCCATACAAAAGTTCACCGGGCATGACTTTCCCAATACAAAAGTTGACCGGGCATGACTTTCCCAGTACAAAAGATCACCGGGCATGACTTTCCCAATACAAAAGTTCACCGGGCATGACTTTCCCAATACAAAAGTTCACCGGGCATGACTTTCCCAATACAAAAGTTCACCGGGCATGACTTTCCCAATACAAAAGTTCACCGGGCATGACTTTCCCAATACAAAAGTTCACCGGGCATGACTTTCCCAATACAAAAGATCACCGGGCATGACTTTCCCAATACAAAAGTTCACTGGGCATGACTTTCCCAATACAAAAGTTGACCGGGCATGACTTTCCCAATACAAAAGTTGACCGGGCATGACTTTCCTAATACAAAAGTTGACCGGGCATGACTTTCCCAGTACAAAAGATCACCGGGCATGACTTTCCCAATACAAAAGTTCACCGGGCATGACTTTCCCAGTACAAAAGATCACCGGGCATGACTTTCCCAATACAAAAGTTGACCGGGCATGACTTTCCCAATACAAAAGTTAACCGGGCATGACTTTCCCAATACAAAAGTTCACCGGGCATGACTTTCCAATACAAAAGTTCACCGGGCATGACTTTCCCAATACAAATGTTCACCGGGCATGACTTTCCCAATACAAAAGTTGACCGGGCTTGACTTTCCCAATACAAAAGTTGACCTGGCATGACTTTCCCAATACAAAAGTTCACCGGGCATGACTTTTCCCTTACAAAAGTTGACCGGGCATGACTTTCCCAATACAAAAGTTGACCGGGCATGACTTTTCCCATACAAAAGTTCACCGGGCATGACTTTCCCAATACAAAAGTTGACCGTGCATGACTTTCCCAGTACAAAAGATCACCGGGCATGACTTTCCCAATACAAAACTTCACCGGGCATGACTTTCCCAATACAAAAGTTCACCGGGCATGACTTTCCCAATACAAAAGTTCACCGGGCATGACTTTCCCAATACAAAAGTTCACCGGGCATGACTTTCCCAATACAAAAGTTCACCGGGCATGACTTTCCCAATACAAAAGTTCACCGGGCATGACTTTCCCAATACAAAAGTTGACCGGGCTTGACTTTCCCAATACAAAAGTTGACCGGGCATGACTTTCCCAGTACAAAAGTTCACCGGGCATGACTTTCCCAATACAAAAGTTCACCGGGCATGACTTTCCCAATACAAAAGTTGACCGGGCTTGACTTTCCCAATACAAAAGTTCACCTGGCATGACTTTTCCCATACAAAAGTTCACCGGTCATGACTTTCCCAATACAAAAGTTGACCGGGCATGACTTTCCCAATACAAAAGTTGACCGGGCATGACTTTCCCAGTACAAAAGATCACCGGGCATGACTTTTCCCATACAAAAGTTCACCGGGCATGACTTTCCCAGTACAAAAGATCACCGGGCATGACTTTCCCAGTACAAAAGATCACCGGGCATGACTTTTCCCATACAAAAGTTCACCGGGCATGACTTTCCCAGTACAAAAGTTCACCGGGCATGACTTTCCCAATACAAAAGTTCACCCGGCATGATTTTCCCATACAAAAGTTCACCGGGCATGACTTTCCCAATACAAAAGTTCACCGGTCATGACTTTCCCAGTACAAAAGTTCACCGGGCATGACTTTTCCCATACAAAAGTTCACCGGGCATGACTTTCCCAATACAAAAGATCACCGGTCATGACTTTCCCAATACAAAAGTTGACCGGGCATGACTTTCCCAGTACAAAAGATCACCGGGCATGACTTTCCCAATACAAAAGTTCACCGGGCATGATTTTCCCAATACAAAAGTTCACCGGGCATGACTTTCCCAATACAAAAGTTCACCGGACATGACTTTCCCAATACAAAAGTTCACCGGGCATGACTTTCCCAATACAAAAGTTCACCGGGCATGACTTTCCCAATACAAAAGTTCACCGGGCATGACTTTCCCAATACAAAAGTTGACCGGGCATGACTTTCCCAATACAAAAGTTGACCGGGCATGACTTTCCCAGTACAAATGTTCACCGGGCATGACTTTCCCAATACAAAAGTTGACCGGGCATGACTTTCCCAATACAAAAGTTGACCGGGCATGACTTTCCCAGTACAAAAGATCACCGGGCATGACTTTCCCAATACAAAAGTTCACCGGGCATGACTTTCCCAATACAAAAGTTCACCGGGCATGACTTTCCCAGTACAAAAGTTCACCGGGCATGACTTTCCCAATACAAAAGTTCACCGGGCATGACTTTCCCAGTACAAAAGTTCACCGGGCATGACTTTCCCAATACAAAAGTTCACCGGGCATGACTTTCCCAATACAAAAGTTCACCGGGCATGACTTTCCCAATACAAAAGTTCACCGGGCATGATTTTCCCAATACAAAAGTTCACCGGGCATGACTTTCCCAATACAAAAGTTCACCGGGCATGACTTTCCCAATACAAAAGTTCACCGGGCATGACTTTCCCAATACAAAAGTTCACCGGGCATGACTTTTCCCATACAAAAGTTCACCGGGCATGACTTTCCCAATACAAAAGTTCACCGGGCATGACTTTCCCAATACAAAAGTTCACCGGGCATGACTTTCCCAGTACAAAAGATCACCGGGCATGACTTTTCCCATACAAAAGTTCACCGGGCATGACTTTCCTAGTACAAAAGATCACCGGGCATGACTTTCCCAATACAAAAGTTCACCGGGCATGACTTTCCCAATACAAAAGTTTACCGGGCATGACTTTCCCAATACAAAAGTTCACCGGGCATGACTTTCCCAGTACAAAAGATCACCGGGCATGACTTTCCCAATACAAAAGTTCACCGGGCATGACTTTCCCAATACAAAAGTTCACCGGGCATGACTTTCCCAGTACAAAAGTTCACCGGGCATGACTTTCCCAATACAAAAGTTCACCGGGCATGACTTTCCCAATACAAAAGTTCACCGGGCATGACTTTCCCAGTACAAAAGATCACCGGGCATGACTTTCCCAATACAAAAGTTCACCGGGCATGACTTTCCCAATACAAAAGTTCACCGGGCATGACTTTCCCAATACAAAAGTTCACCGGGCATGACATTCCCAATACAAAAGTTCACCGGGCATGACTTTCCCAGTACAAAAGATCACCGGGCATGACTTTCCCAATACAAAAGTTCACCGGGCATGACTTTCCCAATACAAAAGTTCACCGGGCATGACTTTCCCAGTACAAAAGTTCACCGGGCATGACTTTCCCAATACAAAAGTTGACCGGGCATGACTTTCCCAGTACAAAAGATCACCGGGCATGACTTTCCCAGTACAAAAGATCACCGGGCATGACTTTCCCAATACAAAAGTTCACCGGGCATGACTTTCCCAATACAAAAGTTGACCGGGCATGACTTTCCAGTACAAAAGTTCACCGGGCATGAATTTCCCAATACAAAAGTTCACCGGGCATGACTTTCCCAATACAAAAGTTCACCGGGCATGACTTTTCCCATACAAAAGTTGACCGGGCATGACTTTCCCAGTACAAAAGATCACCGGGCATGACTTTTCCCATACAAAAGTTCACCGGGCATGACTTTCCCAATACAAAAGTTCACCGGGCATGACTTTCCCAATACAAAAGTTCACCGGGCATGACTTTTCCCATACAAAAGTTCACCGGGCATGACTTTTCCCATACAAAAGTTGACCGGGCATGACTTTCCCAATACAAAAGTTCACCGGGCATGACTTTCCCAGTACAAAAGATCACCGGGCATGACTTTTCCCATACAAAAGTTCACCGGGCATGACTTTCCCAATACAAAAGTTCACCGGGCATGACTTTTCCCATACAAAAGTTCACCGGGCATGACTTTCCCAATACAAAAGTTCACCGGGCATGACTTTTCCCATACAAAAGTTCACCGGGCATGACTTTCCCAATACAAAAGTTCACCGGGCATGACTTTCCCAATACAAAAGTTCACCGGGCATGACTTTCCCAGTACAAAAGTTCACCGGGCATGACTTTCCCAATACAAAAGTTGACCGGGCATGACTTTCCCAGTACAAAAGATCACCGGGCATGACTTTTCCCATACAAAAGATCACCGGGCATGACTTTCCCAATACAAAAGTTCACCGGGCATGACTTTCCCAATACAAAAGTTGACCGGGCATGACTTTCCAGTACAAAAGTTCACCGGGCATGACTTTCCCAATACAAAAGTTCACCGGGCATGACTTTCCCAATACAAAAGTTCACCGGGCATGACTTTCCCAGTACAAAAGTTAACCGGGCATGACTTTCCCAGTACAAAAGTTCACCGGGCATGACTTTCCCAATACAAAAGTTCACCGGGCATGACTTTCCCAATACAAAAGTTCACCGGGCATGACTTTTCCCATACAAAAGTTCACCGGGCATGACTTTCCCAGTACAAAAGTTCACCGGGCATGACTTTCCCAATACAAAAGTTCACCGGGCATGACTTTCCCAATACAAAAGTTCACCGGGCATGACTTTCCCAGTACAAAAGTACACCGGGTATGACTTTCCCAGTACAAAAGTTCACCGGGCATGACTTTCCCAATTAAAAGTTCACCGGGCATGACTTTTCCCATACAAAAGTTCACCGGGCATGACTTTCCCAGTACAAAAGTTCAATGGGCATGACTTTCCCAATCCAAAAGTTCACCGGGCATGACTTTCCCAGTACAAAAGATCACCGGGCATGGCTTTCCCAATACAAAAGTTCACCGGGCATGACTTTCCCAATACAAAAGTTGACCGGGCATGACTTTCCAGTACAAAAGTTCACCGGGCATGACTTTCCCAATACAAAAGTTCACCGGGCATGACTTTCCCAATACAAAAATTCACCGGGCATGACTTTCCCAGTACAAAAGATCACCGGGCATGACTTTTCCCATACAAAAGATCACCGGGCATGACTTTCCCAATACAAAAGTTCACCGGGCATGACTTTCCCAATACAAAAGTTGACCGGGCATGACTTTCCAGTACAAAAGTTCACCGGGCATGACTTTCCCAATACAAAAGTTCACCGGGCATGACTTTCCCAATACAAAAGTTCACCGGGCATGACTTTCCCAGTACAAAAGTTCACCGGGCATGACTTTCCCAGTACAAAAGTTCACCGGGCATGACTTTCCCAGTACAAAAGTTCACCGGGCATGACTTTCCCAATACAAAAGTTCACCGGGCATGACTTTCCCAATACAAAAGTTCACCGGGCATGACTTTCCCAGTACAAAAGTACACCGGGTATGACTTTCCCAGTACAAAAGTTCACCGGGCATGACTTTCCCAATTAAAAGTTCACCGGGCATGACTTTTCCCATACAAAAGTTCACCGGGCATGACTTTCCCAGTACAAAAGTTCAATGGGCATGACTTTTCCCATACAAAAGTTCACCGGGCATGACTTTCCCAGTACAAAAGTTCAATGGGCATGACTTTCCCAATCCAAAAGTTCACCGGGCATGACTTTCCCAGTACAAAAGATCACCGGGCATGACTTTCCCAATACAAAAGTTCACCGGGCATGACTTTCCCAATACAAAAGTTGACCGGGCATGACTTTCCCAGTACAAAAGATCACCGGGCATGACTTTTCCCATACAAAAGTTCACCGGGCATGACTTTCCCAATACAAAAGTTCACCGGGCATGACTTTCCCAATACAAAAGTTTACCGGGCATGACTTTTCCCATACAAAAGTTGACCGGGCATGACTTTCCCAATACAAAAGTTCACCGGGCATGACTTTCCCAGTACAAAAGATCACCGGGCATGACTTTCCCAATACAAAAGTTCACCGGGCATGACTTTCCCAATACAAAAGTTCACCGGGCATGACTTACCCAATACAAAAGTTCACCGGGCATGACTTTCCCAATACAAAAGTTCACCGGGCATGACTTTTCCCATACAAAAGTTCACCGGGCATGACTTTCCCAATACAAAAGTTGACCGGGCATGACTTTCCAGTACAAAAGTTCACCGGGCATGACTTTCCCAATACAAAAGTTCACCGGGCATGACTTTCCCAATACAAAAGTTCACCGGGCATGACTTTCCCAGTACAAAAGTTCACCGGGCATGACTTTCCCAGTACAAAAGTTCACCGGGCATGACTTTCCCAATACAAAAGTTCACCGGGCATGACTTTCCCAATACAAAAGTTCACCGGGCATGACTTTTCCCATACAAAAGTTCACCGGGCATGACTTTCCCAGTACAAAAGTTCACCGGGCATGACTTTCCCAATACAAAAGTTCACCGGGCATGACTTTCCCAATACAAAAGTTCACCGGGCATGACTTTCCCAGTACAAAAGTTCACCGGGTATGACTTTCCCAGTACAAAAGTTCACCGGGCATGACTTTCCCAATTAAAAGTTCACCGGGCATGACTTTTCCATACAAAAGTTCACCGGGCATGACTTTCCCAATACAAAAGTTCACCGGGCATGACTTTCCCAATACAAAAGTTCACCGGGCATGACTTTCCCAATACAAAAGATTAACGCGGCATGACTTTTCCCATACAAAAGTTCACCGGGCATGACTTTTCCCATACAAAAGTTCACCGGGCATGACTTTCCCAATACAAAAGTTCACCGGGCATGACTTTCCCAATACAAAAGTTGACCGGGCATGACTTTCCCAATACAAAAGTTCACCGGGCATGACTTTCCCAGTACAAAAGTTCACCGGGCATGACTTTCCCAATACAAAAGTTGACCGGGCATGACTTTCCCAATACAAAAGTTCACCGGGCATGACTTTCCCAATACAAAAGTTGACCGGGCATGACTTTCCCAATACAAAAGTTGACCGGGCATGACTTTTCCCATACAAAAGATCACCGGGCATGACTTTTCCCATACAAAAGTTCACCGGGCATGACTTTCCCAGTACAAAAGTTCACCGGGCATGACTTTTCCCATACAAAAGTTCACCGGGCATGACTTTCCCAATACAAAAGATCACCGGGCATGAGTTTCCCAATACAAAAGTTGACCGGGCATGACTTTCCCAGTACAAAAGATCACCGGGCATGACTTTCCTAATACAAAAGTTCACCGGGCATGACTTTCCCAATACAAAAGTTCACCGGGCATGACTTTCCCAATACAAAAGTTCACCGGGCATGACTTTTCCAATACAATAGTTCACCGGGCATGACTTTCCCAATACAAAAGTTCACCGGGCATGACTTTCCCAATACAAAAGTTGACCGGGCATGACTTTCCCAATACAAAAGTTGACCGGGCATTTCTTTCCCAGTACAAATGTTCACCGGGCATGACTTTCCCAATACAAAAGTTGACCGGGCATGACTTTCCCAATACAAAAGTTCACCGGGCATGACTTTCCCAATACAAAAGTTCACCGGGCATGACTTTCCCAATACAAAAGTTCACCGGGCATGACTTTCCCAATACAAAAGTTGACCGGGCATGACTTTCCCAGTACAAAAGTTCACCGGGCATGACTTTCCCAATACAAAAGTTCACCGGGCATGACTTTCCCAATACAAAAGTTCACCGGGCATGACTTTCCCAATACAAAAGTTCACCGGGCATGACTTTCCCAGTACAAAAGTTCACCGGGCATGACTTTCCCAATACAAAAGTTCACCGGGCATGACTTTCCCAGTACAAAAGTTCACCAGGCATGACTTTCCCAATACAAAAGTTCACCGGGCATGACTTTCCCAGTACAAAAGTTCACCGGACATGACTTTCCCAATACAAAAGTTCACCGGGCATGACTTTCCCAGTACAAAAGATCACCGGGCATGACTTTCCCAATACAAAAGTTGACCGCGCATGACTTTCCCAATACAAAAGTTGACCGGGCATGACTTTCCCAATACAAAAGTTGACCGGGCATGACTTTCCCAGTACAAAAGTTCACCGGGTATGACTTTCCCAATACAAAAGTTCACCGGGCATGACTTTCCCAATACAAAAGTTCACCGGGCATGACTTTTCCCATACAAATGTTCACCGGGCATGACTTTCCCAATACAAAAGTTGACCGGGCATGACTTTCCCAATACAAAAGTTGACCGGGCATGACTTTCCCAATACAAAAGTTCACCGGGCATGACTTTCCCAGTACAAAAGTTCACCGGGCATGACCTTCCCAATACAAAAGTTCACCGGGCATGACTTTCCCAATACAAAAGTTCACCGGGCATGACTTTTCCCATACAAATGTTCACCGGGCATGACTTTCCCAATACAAAAGTTCACCGGGCATGACTTTCACAGTACAAAAGTTCACCGGGCATGACTTTCCCAATACAAAAGTTGACCGGGCATGAATTTCCCAGTACAAAAGATCACCGGGCATGACTTTCCCAATACAAAAGTTCACCGGGCATGACTTTCCCAATACAAAAGTTCACCGGGCATGACTTTCACAGTACAAAAGTTCACCGGGCATGACTTTCCCAATACAAAAGTTGACCGGGCATGACTTTCCCAATACAAAAGTTGACCGGGCATGACTTTCCCAGTACAAATGTTCACCGGGCATGACTTTCCAATACAAAAGTTCACCGGGCATGACTTTCCCATACAAAAGTTCACCGGGCATGACTTTCCCAATACAAAAGTTCACCGGGCATGACTTTCCCAGTACAAAAGATCACCGGGCTTGACTTTCCCAATACAAAAGTTGACCGGGCATGACTTTCCCAATACAAAAGTTCACCGGGCATGCCTTTCCCAGTATAAAAGATCACCGGGCATGACTTTCCCAATACAAAAGTTGACCGGGCATGACTTTCCCAATACAAAAGTTCACCGGGCATGACTTTCCCAGTACAAAAGATCACCGGGCATGACTTTCCCAATACAAAAGTTCACCGGGCATGACTTTCCCAATACAAAAGTTCACCGGGCATGACTTTCCCAATACAAAAGTTCACCGGGCATGACTTTCCCAATACAAAAGATCACCGGGCATGACTTTCCCAATACAAAAGTTCACCGGGCATGACTTTTCCCATACAAAGTTCACCGGGCATGACTTTCCCAATACAAAAGTTCACCGGGCATGACTTTTCCCATACAAATGTTCACCGGGCATGACTTTCCCAATACAAAAGTTCACCGGGCATGACTTTTCCCATACAAAAGTTCACCGGGCATGACTTTCCCAATACAAAAGTTCACCGGGCATGACTTTCCCAATACAAAAGTTCACCGGGCATGACTTTCCCAATACAAAAGTTCACCGGGCATGACTTTCCCAATACAAAAGTTGACCGGGCATGACTTTCCCAATACAAAAGTTGACCGGGCATGATTTTTCCCATACAAAAGTTGACCGGGCATGACTTTCCCAATACAAAAGTTGACCGGGCATGACTTTCCCAATACAAAAGTTCACCGGGCATGACTTTCCCAGTACAAAAGTTCACCGGGCATGACTTTCCCCAATACAAAAGATCACCGGGCATGACTTTCCCAATACAAAAGTTTACCGGGCATGACTTTCCCAATACAAAAGTTCACCGGGCATGACTTTCCCAGTACAAAAGTTGACCGGCATGACTTTCCCAATACAAAAGTTCACCGGGCATGACTTTCCCAATACAAAAGTTCACCGGGCATGACTTTCCCAATACAAAAGTTCACCGGGCATGACTTTCCCAATACAAAAGTTCACCGGGCATGACTTTCCCAGTACAAAAGATCACCGGGCATGACTTTCCCAATACAAAAGTTCACCGGTCATGACTTTCCCAATACAAAAGTTCACCGGGCATGACTTTCCCAATACAAAAGTTCACCGGGCATGACTTTTCCCATACAAAAGTTCACCGGGCATGACTTTTCCCATACAAATGTCACCGGGTACAAAAGTTCACCGGGCATGACTTTTCCCATACAAAAGTTCACCGGGCATGACGGGCATGACTTTCCCATACAAGTTCACCGGGCATGGACTTTCCCAATACAAAAGTCACCGGGCATGACTTTCCCAATAAAAAAAATCACCGGGCATGACTTTCCCATACAAAAGTTGACCGGCATGACTTTCCCAATACAAAAGTTGACCGGGCATGACTTTCCCAATACAAAAGTTCACCGGGCATGACTTTTCCCATACAAAAGTTGACCGGGCATGACTTTCCCAATACAAAAGTTCACCGGGCCATGACTTTTCCCAATACAAAATTCACCGGGCATGACTTTCCCAATACAAAAGTTCACCGGGCATGACTTTCCCTGTACAAAAGTTCACCGGGCATGACTTCCCAATACAAAAGTTCACCGGGCATGACTTTCCCAATACAAAAGTTCACCGGGCATGACTTTCCCAGTACAAAAGATCACCGGGCGTGACTATCCCAATACAAAAGTTGACCGGGCATGACTTTCCCAATACAAAAGTTCACCGGGCATGACTTTCCCAATACAAAAGTTCACCGGGCATGACTTTCCCAATACAAGGGCATGACTTTCCCAATACAAAAGTTGACCGGGCATGACTTTCCCAATACAAAAGTTCACCGGGCATGACTTTCCCAGTACAAAAAGTTCACCGGGCATGACTTTCCCAATACAAAAGTTGACCGGGCATGACTTTCCCAATACAAAAGTTCACCGGGCATGACTTTCCCATACAAAAGTTCACCGGGCATGACTTTCCCAGTACAAAAGTTCACCGGGCATGACTTTCCCAATACAAAAGTTCACCGGGCATGACTTTCCCAATACAAAAGTTGACCGGGCATGACTTTCCCAGTACAAAGTTCACCGGGCATGACTTTCCCAATACAAAAGTTCACCGGGCATGACTTTCCCAATACAAAAGTTCACCGGGCATGACTTTCCCAATACAAAAGTTCACCGGGCATGACTTTCCCAATACAAAAGTTCACCGGGCATGACTTTCCCAGTACAAAAGATCACCGGGCATGACTTTCCCAATACAAAAGTTGACGGGCATGACTTTTCCCATGCAAAAGTTCACCGGGCATGACTTTCCCAATACAAAAGTTCACCGGGCATGACTTTCCCAGTACAAAAGATCACCGGGCATGACTTTCCCAATACAAAAGTTGACCGGGCATGACTTTTCCAGTACAAATGTTCACCGGGCATGACTTTCCCAATACAAAAGTTCACCGGGCATGACTTTCCCAATACAAAAGTTGACCGGGCATGACTTTCCCAATACAAAAGTTCACCGGGCATGACTTTCCAATACAAAAGTTGACCGGGCATGACTTTCCCAGTACAAAAGTTCACCGGGCATACTTTCCCAATACAAAAGTTCACCGGGCATGACTTTCCCAATACAAAAGTTCACCGGGCATGACTTTCCCAATACAAAAGTTCACCGGGCATGACTTTCCCAATACAAAAGTTCACCGGGCATGACTTTCCCAGTACAAAAGATCACCGGGCATGACTTTCCCAATACAAAAGTTGACCGGGCATGACTTTCCCAGTACAAATGTTCACCGGGCATGACTTTCCCAATACAAAAGTTCACCGGGCATGACTTTCCCAATACAAAAGTTCACCGGGCATGACTTTCCCAATACAAAAGTTCACCGGGCATGACTTTCCCAATACAAAAGTTGACCGGGCATGACTTTCCCAATACAAAAGTTCACCGGGCATGACTTTCCCAATACAAAAGTTCACCGGGCATGACTTTCCCAATACAAAAGTTGACCGGGCATGACTTTCCCAATACAAAGTTCACCGGGCATGACTTTCCCAGTACAAAAGTTCACCGGGCATGACTTTCCCAATACAAAAGTTGACCGGGCATGACTTTCCCAATACAAAAGTTGACCGGGCATGACTTTCCCAGTACAAAACTTCACCGGGCATGACTTTCCCAATACAAAAGTTCACCGGGCATGACTTTTCCCATACAAAAGTTCACCGGGCATGACTTTCCCAATACAAAAGTTCACCGGGAATGACTTTCCCAATACAAAAGTTCACCGGGCATGACTTTCCAGTACAAAAGATCACCGGGCATGACTTTCCCAATACAAATGTTGACCGGGCATGACTTCCCAATACAAAAGTTCACCGGGCATGACTTTCCCAGTACAAAAGTTCACCGGGCATGACTTTCCCAATACAAAAGTTGACCGGGCATGACTTTCCCAATACAAATTTTCACCGGGCATGACTTTCCCAGTACAAAAGATCACCGGCATGACTTTTCCAATACAAAAGTTCACCGGGCATGACTTTCCCAATACAAAAGTTCACCGGGCATGACTTTCCCAATACAAAAGTTCACCGGGCATGACTTTCCCAATACAAAAGTTCACCGGGCATGACTTTCCCAATACAAAAGTTGACCGGGCATGACTTTCCCAGTACAAAAGATCACCGGGCATGACTTTCCCAATACAAAAGTTGACCGGGCATGACTTTCCCAATACAAAAGTTGACCGGGCATGACTTTCCCAATACAAAAGTTCACCGGGCATGACTTTTCCCATACAAAAGTTGACCGGGCATGACTTTCCCAGTACAAAAGTTCACCGGGCATGACTTTTCCCATACAAAAGTTCACCGGGCATGACTTTCCCAGTACAAAAGTTCACCGTGCATGACTTTCCCAATACAAAAGTTGACCGGGCATGAATTTCCCAATACAAAAGTTCACCGGGCATGACTTTCCCAGTACAAAAGTTCACCGGGCATGACTTTCCCAATACAAAAGTTCACCGGGCATGACTTTCCCAATACAAAAGTTCACCGGGCATGACTTTTCCCATACAAAAGTTCACCGGGCATGACTTTCCCAATACAAAAGTTCACCGGGCATGACTTTCCCAATACAAAAGTTCACCGGGCATGACTTTCCCAATACAAAAGTTCACCGGGCATGACTTTCCCAATACAAAAGTTCACCGGGCATGACTTTCCCAGTACAAAAGTTCACCGGGCATGACTTTCCTAATACAAAAGTTGACCGGGCATGACTTTACCAATACAAAAGTTCACCGGGCATGACTTTTCCCATACAAAAGTTCACCGGGCATGACTTTCCCAATACAAAAGTTCACCGGGCATGACTTTCCCAATACAAAAGTTCACCGGGCATGACTTTCCCAGTACAAAAGTTCACCGGGCATGACTTTCCTAATACAAAAGTTGACCGGGCATGACTTTCCCAATACAAAAGTTCACCGGGCATGACTTTTCCCATACAAAAGTTGACCGGGCATGACTTTCCCAATACAAAAGATCACCGGGCATGACTTTCCCAATACAAAAGTTCACCGGGCATGACTTTTCCCATACAAAAGTTCACCGGGCATGGCTTTTCCCATACAAATGTTCACCGGGCATGACTTTCCCAATACAAAAGTTCACCGGGCATGACTTTTCCCATACAAAAGTTCACCGGGCATGACTTTCCCAATACAAAAGATCACCGGGCATGACTTTCCCAATACAAAAGTTGACCGGGCATGACTTTTCCCATACAAAAGTTCACCGGGCATGACTTTCCCAATACAAAAGTTGACCGGGCATGACTTTCCCAGTACAAAAGATCACCGGGCATGACTTTCCCAATACAAAAGTTCACCGGGCATGACTTTCCCAATACAAAAGTTCACCGGGCATGACTTTCCCAGTACAAAAGATCACCGGGCATGACTTTCCCAATACAAATGTTGACCGGGCATGACTTTCCCAATACAAAAGTTCACCGGGCATGACTTTCCCAGTACAAAAGTTCACCGGGCATGACTTTCCCAATACAAAAGTTGACCGGGCATGACTTTCCCAATACAAAAGTTGACCGGGCATGACTTTCCCAATACAAAAGTTCACCGGGCATGACTTTCCCAATACAAAAGTTCACCGGGCATGACTTTCCCAATACAAAAGTTGACCGGGCATAACTTTCCCAGTACATACGATCACCGGGCATGACTTTCCCAATACAAAAGTTGACCGGGCATGACTTTCCCAATACAAAAGTTCACCGGGCATGACTTTCCCAATACAAAAGTTGACCGGGCATGACTTTCCCAATACAAAAGTTCACCGGGCATGACTTTTCCCATACAAAAGTTGACCGGGCATGACTTTCCCAGTACAAAAGTTCACCGGGCATGACTTTTCCCATACAAAAGTTCACCGGGCATGACTTTCCCAGTACAAAAGTTCACCGGGCATGACTTTCCCAATACAAAAGTTGACCGGGCATGACTTTCCCAATACAAAAGTTCACCGGGCATGACTTTCCCAGTACAAAAGTTCACCGGGCATGACTTTCCCAATACAAAAGTTCACCGGGCATGACTTTCCCAATACAAAAGTTCACCGGGCATGACTTTCCCAATAGAAAAGTTCACCGGGCATGACTTTTCCCATACAAAAGTTCACCGGGCATGACTTTCCCAATACAAAAGTTCACCGGGCATGACTTTCCCAATACAAAAGTTCACCGGGCATGACTTTCCCAATACAAAAGTTCACCGGGCATGACTTTCCCAATACAAAAGTTGACCGGGCATGACTTTCCCAATACAAAAGTTCACCGGGCATGACTTTCCCAATACAAAAGTTCACCGGGCATGATTTTCCCAGTACAAAAGTTCACCGGGCATGACTTTCCTAATACAAAAGTTGACCGGGCATGACTTTCCCAATACAAAAGTTCACCGGGCATGACTTTTCCCATACAAAAGTTGACCGGGCATGACTTTCCCAATACAAAAGATCACCGGGCATGACTTTCCCAATACAAAAGTTCACCGGGCATGACTTTTCCCATACAAAAGTTCACCGGGCATGACTTTTCCCATACAAATGTTCACCGGTCATGACTTTCCCAATACAAAAGTTCACCGGGCATGACTTTTCCCATACAAAAGTTCACCGGGCATGACTTTCCCTATACAAAAGATCACCGGGCATGACTTTCCCAATACAAAAGTTGACCGGGCATGACTTTTCCCATACAAAATTTCACCGGGCATGACTTTCCCAATACAAAAGTTGACCGGGCATGACTTTCCCAGTACAAAAGTTCACCGGGCATGACTTTCCCAATACAAAAGTTCACCGGGCATGACTTTTCCCATACAAAAGTTCACCGGGCATGACTTTCCCAGTACAAAAGATCACCGGGCATGACTTTCCCAATACAAAAGTTCACCGGGCATGACTTTCCCAATACAAAAGTTCACCGGGCATGACTTTCCTAATACAAAATTTGACCGGGCATGACTTTCCCAATACAAAAGTTGACCGGGCATGACTTTCCCAATACAAAAGTTGACCGGGCATGACTTTCCCAATACAAAAGTTCACAGGGCATGACTTTCCTAATACAAAAGTTCACCGGGCATGACTTTCCCATACAAAAGTTCACCGGGCATGATTTTTCCCAATACAGAAGTTCACCGGGCATGACTTTCCCAGTACAAAAATTCACCGGGCATGACTTTCCCAGTACAAAAGATCACCGGGCATGACTTTCCCAATACAAAAGTTGACCGGGCATGACTTTCCCAATACAAAAGTTGACCGGGCATGACTTTCCCAGTACAAAAGATCACCGGGCATGACTTTCCCAACACAAAAGTTCACCGGGCATGACTTTCCCAATACAAAAGATCACCGGGCATAACTTTCCCAGTACAAAAGATCACCGGGCATGACTTTTCCCATTCAAAAGTTGACCGGGCATGACTTTACCAATACAAAAGTTCACCGGGCATGACTTTCCCAATACAAAAGATCACCGGGCATGACTTTCCCAATACAAAAGTTCACCGGGCATGACTTTCCCAGTACAAAAGATCACCGGGCATGACTTTCCCAATACAAAAGTTGACCGGGCATGACTTTCCCAGTACAAAAGATCACCGGGCATGACTTTCCCAGTACAAAAGTTCACCGGACATGACTTTCCCAATACAAAAGATCACCGGGCATGACTTTCCCAATACAAAAGTTCACCGGGCATGACTTTCCCAATACAAAAGTTCACCGGGCATGACTTTCCCAATACAAAAGTTCACCGGGCATGACTTTCCCAATACAAAAGTTGACCGGGCATGACTTTCCTAATACAAAAGTTGACCGGGCATGACTTTCCCAATACAAAAGTTGACCGGGCATGACTTTCCCAATACAAAAGTTGACCGGGCATGACTTTCCCAATACAAAAGTTCACAGGGCATGACTTTCCTAATACAAAAGTTCACCGGGCATGACTTTCCCATACAAAAGTTCACCGGGCATGACTTTTCCAATACAGAAGTTCACCGGCATGACTTTCCCAGTACAAAAGTTCACCCGGGCATGACTTTCCCAGTACAAAAGATCACCGGGCATGACTTTCCCAGTACAAAAGATCACCGGGCATGACTTTCCCAATACAAAAGTTGACCGGGCATGACTTTCCCAATACAAAAGTTGACCGGGCATGACTTTCCCAGTACAAAAGATCACCGGGCATGACTTTCCCAATACAAAAGTTCACCGGGCATGACTTTCCCAATACAAAAGATCACCGGGCATAACTTTCCCAATACAAAAGTTCACCGGGCATGACTTTTCCCATACAAAAGTTGACCGGGCATGACTTCCCAGTACAAAAGTTCACCGGGCATGACTTTCCCAATACAAAAGATCACCGGGCATGACTTTCCCAATACAAAAGTTCACCGGGCATGACTTTCCCAGTACAAAAGATCACCGGGCATGACTTTCCCAATACAAAAGTTCACCGGGCATGACTTTTCCCATACAAAAGTTCACCGGGCATGACTTTTCCCATACAAAAGTTCACCGGGCATGACTTTCCCAGTACAAAAGATCACCGGGTATGACTTTCCCAATACAAAAGTTCACCGGGCATGACTTTCCCAATACAAAAGTTGACCGGGCATGACTTTCCTAATACAAAAGTTGACCGGGCATGACTTTCCCAATACAAAAGTTGACCGGGCATGACTTTCCCAATACAAAAGTTGACCGGGCATGACTTTCCCAATACAAAAGTTCACAGGGCATGACTTTCCTAATACAAAAGTTCACCGGGCATGACTTTCTCATACAAAAGTTCACCGGGCATGACTTTTCCAATACAGAAGTTCACCGGGCATGACTTTCCCAGTACAAAAGTTCACCGGGCATGACTTTCCCAGTACAAAAGATCACCGGGCATGACTTTCCCAATACAAAAGTTGACCGGGCATGACTTTCCCAGTACAAAAGTTCACGGGCATGACTTTCCCAGTACAAAAGTTCACCGGGCATGACTTTCCCAGTACAAAAGTTCACCGGGCATGACTTTCCCAGTACAAAAGATCACCGGGCATGACTTTCCCAATACAAAAGTTGACCGGGCATGACTTTCCCAATACAAAAGTTCACCGGGCATGACTTTCCCAGTACAAAAGTTCACCGGGCATGACTTTTCCCATACAAAAGTTCACCGGGCATGAATTTCCCAGTACAAAAGATCACCGGGCATGACTTTCCCAATACAAAAGTTCACCGGGCATGACTTTCCCAATACAAAAGTTCACCGGGCATGACTTTCACAGTACAAAAGTTCACCGGGCATGACTTTCCCAATACAAAAGTTGACCGGGCATGAATTTCCCAGTACAAAAGATGACCGGGCATGACTTTCCCAATACAAAAGTTCACCGGCATGACTTTCCCAATACAAAAGTTCACCGGGCATGACTTTCACAGTACAAAAGTTCACCGGGCATGACTTTCCCAATACAAAAGTTGACCGGGCATGACTTTCCCAATACAAAAGTTGACCGGGCATGACTTTCCCAGTACAAATGTTCACCGGGCATGACTTTCCCAATACAAAAGTTCACCGGGCATGACTTTCCCAGTACAAAAGATCACCGGGCATGATTTTTCCCATACAAAAGTTCACCGGGCATGACTTTTCCCATACAAAAGTTCACCGGGCATGACTTTCCCAATACAAAAGTTGACCGGGCATGACTTTCCCAATACAAAAGTTCACCGGGCATGACTTTCCCAATACAAAAGTTGACCGGGCATGACTTTCCCAATACAAAAGTTCACCGGGCATGACTTTCCCAGTACAAAAGATCACCGGGCATGACTTTCCCAATACAAAAGTTCACGGGCATGACTTTCCCAATACAAAAGTTCACCGGGCATGACTTTTCCCATACAAAAGTTGACCGGGCATGACTTTCCCAATACAAAAGTTCACCGGGCATGACTTTCCCAGTACAAAAGATCACCGGGCATGACTTTCCCAATACAAAAGTTCACCGGGCATGACTTTCCAATACAAAAGTTCACCGGGCATGACTTTCCCAATACAAAAGTTGACCGGGCATGACTTTTCCCATACAAAAGTTCACCGGGCATGACTTTCCCAATACAAAAGATCACCGGGCATGACTTTCCCAATACAAAAGTTCACCGGGCATGACTTTCCCAGTACAAAAGATCACCGGGCATGACTTTCCCAATACAAAAGTTCACCGGGCATGACTTTCCCAGTACAAAAGTTCACCGGGCATGACTTTCCTAATACAAAAGTTGACCGGGCATGACTTTCCCAGTACAAAAGATCACCGGGCATGACTTTCCCAATACAAAAGTTCACCGGGCATGACTTTCCCAGTACAAAAGATCACCGGGCATGACTTTCCCAATACAA
The DNA here is from genome assembly GCF_047663935.1 of Musca autumnalis. NCBI lineage: Eukaryota > Metazoa > Arthropoda > Insecta > Diptera > Muscidae > Musca > Musca autumnalis. The sequence goes on from NW_027411931.1 coordinate 74,294, forward strand.
AAGTTGACCGGGCATGACTTTCCCAATACAAAAGTTGACCGAGCATGACTTTCCCAATACAAAAGTTCACCGGGCATGACTTTCCCAGTACAAAAGATCACCGGGCATGACTTTACCAATACAAAAGTTCACCGGGCATGACTTTCCCAATACAAAAGTTCACCGGGCATGATTTTCCCAATACAAAAGTTGACCGGGCATGACTTTCCCAGTACAAAAGATCACCGGGCATGACTTTCCCAATACAAAAGTTCACCGGGCATGACTTTCACAGTACAAAAGATCACCGGGCATGACTTTCCCAATACAAAAGTTCACCGCGCATGACTTTCCCAATACAAAAGTTGACCGGGCATGACTTTCCCAATACAAAAGTTCACCGGGCATGACTTTCCCAATACAAAAGTTCACCGGGCATGACTTTCCCAAATACAAAAGTTCACCGGGCATGACTTTCCCAATACAAAAGATCACCGGGCATGACTTTCCCAATACAAAAGTTCACCGGGCATGACTTTCCCAGTACAAAAGATCACCGGGCATGACTTTCCCAATACAAAAGTTGACCGGGCATGACTTTCCCAGTACAAAAGATCACCGGGCATGACTTTCCCAGTACAAAAGTTCACCGGACATGACTTTCCCAATACAAAAGATCACCGGGCATGACTTTCCCAATACAAAAGTTCACCGGGCATGACTTTCCCAATACAAAAGTTCACCGGGCATGACTTTCCCAATACAAAAGTTCACCGGGCATGACTTTCCCAATACAAAAGTTCACCGGGCATGACTTTCCCAATACAAAAGTTCACCGGGCATGACTTTCCCAATACAAAAGTTGACCGGGCATGACTTTCCTAATACAAAAGTTGACCGGGCATGACTTTCCCAATACAAAAGTTGACCGGGCATGACTTTCCCAATACAAAAGTTGACCGGGCATGACTTTCCCAATACAAAAGTTCACAGGGCATGACTTTCTAATACAAAAGTTCACCGGGCATGACTTTCCCATACAAAGTTCACCGGGCATGACTTTTCCAATACAGAAGTTCACCGGGCATGACTTTCCCAGTACAAAAGTTCACCGGGCATGACTTTCCCAGTACAAAAGATCACCGGGCATGACTTTCCCAGTACAAAAGATCACCGGGCATGACTTTCCCAATACAAAAGTTGACCGAGCATGACTTTCCCAATACAAAAGTTCACCGGGCATGACTTTCCCAGTACAAAAGATCACCGGGCATGACTTTACCAATACAAAAGTTCACCGGGCATGACTTTCCCAATACAAAAGTTCACCGGGCATGATTTTCCCAATACAAAAGTTGACCGGGCATGACTTTCCCAGTACAAAAGATCACCGGGCATGACTTTCCCAATACAAAAGTTCACCGGGCATGACTTTCACAGTACAAAAGATCACCGGGCATGACTTTCCCAATACAAAAGTTCACCGCGCATGACTTTCCCAATACAAAAGTTGACCGGGCATGACTTTCCCAATACAAAAGTTCACCGGGCATGACTTTCCCAATACAAAAGTTCACCGGGCATGACTTTCCAATACAGAAGTTCACCGGGCATGACTTTCCCAGTACAAAAGTTCACCGGGCATGACTTTCCCAGTACAAAAGTTCACCGGGCATGACTTTCCCAGTACAAAAGATCACCGGGCATGACTTTCCCAATACAAAAGTTCACCGGGCATGACTTTCCCAATACAAAAGTTGACCGGGCATGACTTTCCTAATACAAAAGTTGACCGGGCATGACTTTCCCAATACAAAAGTTGACCGGGCATGACTTTCCCAATACAAAAGTTGACCGGGCATGACTTTCCCAATACAAAAGTTCACAGGGCATGACTTTCCTAATACAAAAGTTCACCGGGCATGACTTTCTCATACAAAAGTTCACCGGGCATGACTTTTCCAGTACAAAAGATCACCGGGCATGACTTTCCCAATACAAAAGTTCACCGGGCATGACTTTCCCAGTACAAAAGATCACCGGGCATGACTTTCCAATACAAAAGTTGACCGGGCATGACTTTCCCAATACAAAAAGTTGACCGAGCATGACTTTCCCAATACAAAAGTTCACCGGGCATGACTTTCCCAGTACAAAAGATCACCGGGCATGACTTTACCAATACAAAAGTTCACCGGGCATGACTTTCCCAATACAAAAGTTCACCGGGCATGATTTTCCCAATACAAAAGTTGACCGGGCATGACTTTCCCAGTACAAAAGATCACCGGGCATGACTTTCCCAATACAAAAGTTCACCGGGCATGACTTTCACAGTACAAAAAGATCACCGGGCATGACTTTCCCAATACAAAAGTTCACCGCGCATGACTTTCCCAATACAAAAGTTGACCGGGCATGACTTTCCCAATACAAAAGTTCACCGGGCATGACTTTCCCAATACAAAAGTTCACCGGGCATGACTTTCCAAATACAAAAGTTCACCGGGCATGACTTTCCCAATACAAAAGATCACCGGGCATGACTTTCCCAATACAAAAGTTCACCGGGCATGACTTTCCCAGTACAAAAGATCACCGGGCATGACTTTCCCAATACAAAAGTTGACCGGGCATGACTTTCCCAGTACAAAAGATCACCGGGCATGACTTTCCCAGTACAAAAGTTCACCGGACATGACTTTCCCAATACAAAAGATCACCGGGCATGACTTTCCCAATACAAAAGTTCACCGGGCATGACTTTCCCAATACAAAAGTTCACCGGGCATGACTTTCCCAATACAAAAGTTCACCGGGCATGACTTTCCCAATACAAAAGTTGACCGGGCATGACTTTCCTAATACAAAAGTTGACCGGGCATGACTTTCCCAATACAAAAGTTGACCGGGCATGACTTTCCCAATACAAAAGTTGACCGGGCATGACTTTCCCAATACAAAAGTTCACAGGGCATGACTTTCCTAATACAAAAGTTCACCGGGCATGACTTTCCCATACAAAAGTTCACCGGGCATGACTTTTCCAATACAGAAGTTCACCGGGCATGACTTTCCCAGTACAAAAGTTCACCGGGCATGACTTTCCCAGTACAAAAGATCACCGGGCATGACTTTCCCAGTACAAAAGATCACCGGGCATGACTTTCCCAATACAAAAGTTGACCGGGCATGACTTTCCCAATACAAAAGTTGACCGGGCATGACTTTCCCAGTACAAAAGATCACCGGGCATGACTTTCCCAATACAAAAAGTTCACCGGGCATGACTTTCCCAATACAAAAGATCACCGGGCATAACTTTCCCAATACAAAAGTTCACCGGGCATGACTTTTCCCATACAAAAGTTGACCGGGCATGACTTCCCAGTACAAAAGTTCACCGGGCATGACTTTCCCAATACAAAAGATCACCGGGCATGACTTTCCCAATACAAAAGTTCACCGGGCATGACTTTCCCAGTACAAAAGATCACCGGGCATGACTTTCCCAATACAAAAGTTCACCGGGCATGACTTTTCCCATACAAAAGTTCACCGGGCATGACTTTTCCCATACAAAAGTTCACCGGGCATGACTTTCCCAGTACAAAAGATCACCGGGCATGACTTTCCCAATACAAAAGTTCACCGGGCATGACTTTCCCAATACAAAAGTTGACCGGGCATGACTTTCCTAATACAAAAGTTGACCGGGCATGACTTTCCCAATACAAAAGTTGACCGGGCATGACTTTCCCAATACAAAAGTTGACCGGGCATGACTTTCCCAATACAAAAGTTCACAGGGCATGACTTTCCTAATACAAAAGTTCACCGGGCATGACTTTCTCATACAAAAGTTCACCGGGCATGACTTTTCCAATACAGAAGTTCACCGGGCATGACTTTCCCAGTACAAAAGTTCACCGGGCATGACTTTCCCAGTACAAAAGATCACCGGGCATGACTTTCCCAATACAAAAGTTGACCGGGCATGACTTTCCCAGTACAAAAGTTCACCGGGCATGACTTTCCAGTACAAAAGTTCACCGGGCATGACTTTCCCAGTACAAAAGTTCACCGGGCATGACTTTCCCAGTACAAAAGATCACCGGGCATGACTTTCCCAATACAAAAGTTGACCGGGCATGACTTTCCCAATACAAAAGTTCACCGGGCATGACTTTCCCAGTACAAAAGTTCACCGGGCATGACTTTTCCCATACAAAAGTTCACCGGGCATGAATTTCCCAGTACAAAAGATCACCGGGCATGACTTTCCCAATACAAAAGTTCACCGGGCATGACTTTCCCAATACAAAAGTTCACCGGGCATGACTTTCACAGTACAAAAGTTCACCGGGCATGACTTTCCCAATACAAAAGTTGACCGGGCATGAATTTCCCAGTACAAAAGATCACCGGGCATGACTTTCCCAATACAAAAGTCACCGGGCATGACTTTCCCAATACAAAAGTTCACCGGGCATGACTTTCACAGTACAAAAGTTCACCGGGCATGACTTTCCCAATACAAAAGTTGACCGGGCATGACTTTCCCAATACAAAAGTTGACCGGGCATGACTTTCCCAGTACAAATGTTCACCGGGCATGACTTTCCCAATACAAAAGTTCACCGGGCATGACTTTCCCAGTACAAAAGATCACCGGGCATGATTTTTCCCATACAAAAGTTCACCGGGCATGACTTTTCCCATACAAAAGTTCACCGGGCATGACTTTCCCAATACAAAAGTTGACCGGGCATGACTTTCCCAATACAAAAGTTCACCGGGCATGACTTTCCCAATACAAAAGTTGACCGGGCATGACTTTCCCAATACAAAAGTTCACCGGGCATGACTTTCCCAGTACAAAAGATCACCGGGCATGACTTTCCCAATACAAAAGTTCACCGGGCATGACTTTCCCAATACAAAAGTTTCACCGGGGCATGACTTTTCCCATACAAAAGTTGACCGGGCATGACTTTCCCAATACAAAAGTTCACCGGGCATGACTTTCCCAGTACAAAAGATCACCGGGCATGACTTTCCCAATACAAAGTTGACCGGGCATGACTTTCCCAGTACAAATGTTCACCGGGCATGACTTTCCCAATACAAAAGTTCACCGGGCATGACTTTCCCAATACAAAAGTTCACCGGGCATGACTTTCCCAGTACAAAAGATCACCGGGCATGACTTTCCCAATACAAAAGTTCACCGGGCATGACTTTCCCAATACAAAAGTTCACCGGGCATGACTTTCCCAATACAAAAGTTGACCGGGCATGACTTTCCCAATACAAAAGTTCACCGGGCATGACTTTCCCAATACAAAAGATCACCGGGCATGACTTTCCCAATACAAAAGTTCACCGGGCATGACTTTCCCAGTACAAAAGATCACCGGGCATGACTTTCCCAATACAAAAGTTCACCGGGCATGACTTTCCCAGTACAAAAGTTCACCGGGCATGACTTTCCTAATACAAAAGTTGACCGGGCATGACTTTCCCAGTACAAAAGATCACCGGGCATGACTTTCCCAATACAAAAGTTCACCGGGCATGACTTTCCCAGTACAAAAGATCACCGGGCATGACTTTCCCAATACAAAAGTTGACCGGGCATGACTTTCCCAATACAAAAGTTGACCGAGCATGACTTTCCCAATACAAAAGTTCACCGGGCATGACTTTCCCAGTACAAAAGATCACCGGGCATGACTTTACCAATACAAAAGTTCACCGGGCATGACTTTCCCAATACAAAAGTTCACCGGGCATGATTTTCCCAATACAAAAGTTGACCGGGCATGACTTTCCCAGTACAAAAGATCACCGGGCATGACTTTCCCAATACAAAAGTCACCGGGCATGACTTTCACAGTACAAAAGATCCACCGGGCATGACTTTCCCAATACAAAAGTTCACCGCGCATGACTTTCCCAATACAAAAGTTGACCGGGCATGACTTTCCCAATACAAAAGTTCACCGGGCATGACTTTCCCAATACAAAAGTTCACCGGGCATGACTTTCCAAATACAAAAGTTCACCGGGCATGACTTTCCCAGTACAAAAGTTCACCGGGCATGACTTTCCCAGTACAAAAGATCACCGGGCATGACTTTCCCAATACAAAAGTTGACCGGGCATGACTTTCCCAGTACAAAAGTTCACCGGGCATGACTTTCCCAGTACAAAAGTTCACCGGGCATGACTTTCCCAATACAAAAGTTCACCGGGCATGACTTTCCCAATACAAAAGTTCACCGGGCATGACTTTCCCAATACAAAAGTTCACCGGGCATGACTTTCCCAGTACAAAAGATCACCGGGCATGACTTTCCCAATACAAAAGTTCACCGGGCATGACTTTCCCAATACAAAAGTTCACCGGGCATGACTTTCCCAATACTAAAGTTCAACGGGCATGACTTTTCCCATACAAAAGTTCACCGGGCATGACTTTCCCAATACAAAAGATCACCGGGCATGACTTTCCCAATACAAAAGTTCACCGGGCATGACTTTCCCAGTACAAAAGATCACCGGGCATGACTTTCCCAATACAAAAGTTCACCGGGCATGACTTTCCCAGTACAAAAGATCACCGGGCATGACTTTCCCAATACAAAAGTTGACCGGGCATGACTTTCCCAATACAAAAGTTCACCGGGCATGACTTTCCCAGTACAAAAGTTCACCGGGCATGACTTTCCTAATACAAAAGTTGACCGGGCATGACTTTCCCAGTACAAAAGATCACCGGCATGACTTTCCCAATACAAAAGTTCACCGGGCATGACTTTCCCAGTACAAAAGATCACCGGGCATGACTTTCCCAATACAAAAGTTGACCGGGCATGACTTTCCCAATACAAAAGTTGACCGGGCCTGACTTTCCCAATACAAAAGTTCACCGGGCATGACTTTCCCAGTACAAAAGATCACCGGGCATGACTTTCCCAATACAAAAGTTCACCGGGCATGACTTTCCCAATACAAAAGTTCACCGGGCATGACTTTCCCAATACAAAAGTTGACCGGGCATGACTTTCCCAATACAAAAGTTCACCGGGCATGACTTTCCCAATACAAAAGATCACCGGGCATGACTTTCCCAATACAAAAGTTCACCGGGCATGACTTTCCCAGTACAAAAGATCACCGGGCATGACTTTCCCAATACAAAAGTTCACCGGGCATGACTTTCCCAGTACAAAAGTTCACCGGGCATGACTTTCCTAATACAAAAGTTGACCGGGCATGACTTTCCCAGTACAAAAGATCACCGGGCATGACTTTCCCAATACAAAAGTTCACCGGGCATGACTTTCCCAGTACAAAAGATCACCGGGCATGACTTTCCCAATACAAAAGTTGACCGGGCATGACTTTCCCAATACAAAAGTTGACCGAGCATGACTTTCCCAATACAAAAGTTCACCGGGCATGACTTTCCCAGTACAAAAGATCACCGGGCATGACTTTACCAATACAAAAGTTCACCGGGCATGACTTTCCCAATACAAAAGTTCACCGGGCATGATTTTCCCAATACAAAAGTTGACCGGGCATGACTTTCCCAGTACAAAAGATCACCGGGCATGACTTTCCCAATACAAAAGTTCACCGGGCATGACTTTCACAGTACAAAAGATCACCGGGCATGACTTTCCCAATACAAAAGTTCACCGCGCATGACTTTCCCAATACAAAAGTTGACCGGGCATGACTTTCCCAATACAAAAGTTCACCGGGCATGACTTTCCCAATACAAAAGTTCACCGGGCATGACTTTCCAAATACAAAAGTTCACCGGGCATGACTTTCCCAGTACAAAGTTCACCGGGCATGACTTTCCCAGTACAAAAGATCACCGGGCATGACTTTCCCAATACAAAAGTTGACCGGGCATGACTTTCCCAGTACAAAAGTTCACCGGGCATGACTTTCCCAGTACAAAAGTTCACCGGGCATGACTTTCCCAATACAAAAGTTCACCGGGCATGACTTTCCCAATACAAAAGTTCACCGGGCATGACTTTCCCAATACAAAAGTTCACCGGGCATGACTTTCCCAGTACAAAAGATCACCGGGCATGACTTTCCCAATACAAAAGTTCACCGGGCATGACTTTCCCAATACAAAAGTTCACCGGGCATGACTTTCCCAATACTAAAGTTCAACGGGCATGACTTTTCCCATACAAAAGTTCACCGGGCATGACTTTCCCAATACAAAAGATCACCGGGCATGACTTTCCCAATACAAAAGTTCACCGGGCATGACTTTCCCAGTACAAAAGATCACCGGGCATGACTTTCCCAATACAAAAGTTCACCGGGCATGACTTTCCCAGTACAAAAGATCACCGGGCATGACTTTCCCAATACAAAAGTTGACCGGGCATGACTTTCCCAATACAAAAGTTCACCGGGCATGACTTTCCCAGTACAAAAGTTCACCGGGCATGACTTTCCTAATACAAAAGTTGACCGGGCATGACTTTCCCAGTACAAAAGATCACCGGGCATGACTTTCCCAATACAAAAGTTCACCGGGCATGACTTTCCCAGTACAAAAGATCACCGGGCATGACTTTCCCAATACAAAAGTTGACCGGGCATGACTTTCCCAATACAAAAGTTGACCGGGCATGACTTTCCCAATACAAAAGTTCACCGGGCATGACTTTCCCAGTACAAAAGATCACCGGGCATGACTTTCCCAATACAAAAGTTCACCGGGCATGACTTTCCCAATACAAAAGTTCACCGGGCATGACTTTCCCAATACAAAAGTTGACCGGGCATGACTTTCCCAGTACAAAAGTTCACCGGGCATGACTTTCCCAATACAAAAGTTCACCGGGCATGACTTTCCCAGTACAAAAGATCACCGGGCAGACTTTCCCAATACAAAAGTTCACCGCGCATGACTTTCCCAATACAAAAGTTGACCGGGCATGACTTTCCCAATACAAAAGTTCACCGGGCATGACTTTCCCAATACAAAAGTTCACCGGGCATGACTTTCCCAATACAAAAGTTCACCGGGCATGACTTTCCCAATACAAAAGTTCACCGGGCATGACTTTCCCAATACAAAAGTTCACCGGGCATGACTTTCCCAATACAAAAGTTCACCGGGCATGACTTTCCCAATACAAAAGTTCACCGGGCATGACTTTCCCAATACAAAAGTTCACCGGGCATGACTTTCCCAATACAAAAGATCACCGGGCATGACTTTCCCAATACAAAAGTTGACCGGGCATGACTTTCCCAATACAAAAGTTCACCGGGCATGACTTTCCCAGTACAAAAGTTCACCGGGCATGACTTTCCCAGTACAAAAGATCACCGGGCATGACTTTCCCAATACAAAAGTTGACCGGGCATGACTTTCCCAGTACAAAAGTTCATCGGGCATGACTTTCCCAGTACAAAAGTTCACCGGGCATGACTTTCCCAATACAAAAGTTCACCGGGCATGACTTTCCCAGTACAAAAGATCACCGGGCATGACTTTCCAATACAAAAGTTCACCGGGCATGACTTTCCCAATACAAAAGTTCACCGGGCATGACTTTCCCAGTACTAAAGTTCACCGGGCATGACTTTCCCAGTACATAAGATCACCGGGCATGACTTTCCCAATACAAAAGTTGACCGGGCATGACTTTCCCAATACAAAAGTTCACCGGGCATGACTTTCCCAATACAAAACTTCACCGGGCATGACTTTCCCAGTACAAACGATCACCGGGCATGACTTTCCCAATACAAAAGTTGACCGGGCATGACTTTCCCAGTACAAATGTTCACCGGGCATGACTTTCCCAATACAAAAGTTCACCGGGCATGACTTTCCCAATACAAAGTTCACCGGGCATGACTTTCCCAGTACAAAAGTTCACCGGGCATGACTTTCCCAATACAAAAGTTCACCGGGCATGACTTTTCCCATACAAAAGTTCACCGGGCATGACTTTTCCCATGCAAAGTTCACCGGGCATGACTTTCCCAATACAAAAGTTGACCGGGCATGACTTTCCCAATACAAAAGTTCACCCGGCATGACTTTCCCCAATACAAAAGTTCACCGGGCATGACTTTCCCAGTACAAAAGATCTCCGGGCATGACTTTCCCAATACAAAAGTTCACCGGGCATGACTTTCCCAATACAAAAGTTCACCGGGCATGACTTTCCCAATACAAAAGTTCACCGGGCATGACTTTTCCCATACAAAAGTTCACCGGGCATGACTTTCCCAATACAAAAGATCACCGGGCATGACTTTCCCAATACAAAAGTTCACCGGGCATGACTTTCCCAGTACAAAAGATCACCGGGCATGACTTTCCCAATACAAAAGTTGACCGGGCATGACTTTCCCAGTACAAATGTTCACCGGGCATGACTTTCCCAATACAAAAGTTCACCGGGCATGACTTTCCCAATACAAAAGTTCACCGGGCATGACTTTCCCAGTACAAAAGATCACCGGGCATGACTTTCCCAATACAAAAGTTCACCGGGCATGACTTTCCCAATACAAAAGTTCACCGGGCATGACTTTTCCCATACAAAAGTTCACCGGGCATGACTTTCCCAATACAAAAGATCACCGGGCATGACTTTCCCAATACAAAAGTCACCGGGCATGACTTTCCCAGTACAAAAGATCACCGAGCATGACTTTCCCAATACAAAAGTTCACCGGCCATGACTTTCCCAGTACAAAAGATCACCGGGCATGACTTTCCCAATACAAAAGTTGACCGGGCATGACTTTCCCAATACAAAAGTTCACCGGGCATGACTTTCCCAGTACAAAAGTTCACCGGGCATGACTTTCCTAATACAAAAGTTGACCGGGCATGACTTTCCAGTACAAAAGATCACCGGGCATGACTTTCCCAATACAAAAGTTCACCGGGCATGACTTTCCCAGTACAAAAGATCACCGGGCATGACTTTCCCAATACAAAAGTTGACCGGGCATGACTTTCCCAATACAAAAGTTGACCGGGCATGACTTTCCCAATACAAAAGTTCACCGGGCATGACTTTCCCAGTACAAAAGATCACCGGGCATGACTTTACCAATACAAAAGTTCACCGGGCATGACTTTCCCAATACAAAAGTTCACCGGGCATGACTTTCCCAATACAAAAGTTGACCGGGCATGACTTTCCCAGTACAAAAGATCACCGGGCATGACTTTCCCAATACAAAAGTTCACCGGGCATGACTTTCACAGTACAAAAGATCACCGGGCATGACTTTCCCAATACAAAAGTTCACCGCGCATGACTTTCCCCAATACAAAAGTTGACCGGGCATGACTTTCCCAATACAAAAGTTCACCGGGCATGACTTTCCCAATACAAAAGTTCACCGGGCATGACTTTCCAAATACAAAAGTTCACCGGGCATGACTTTCCCAATACAAAAGTTCACCGGGCATGACTTTCCCAGTACAAAAGATCACCGGGCATGACTTTCCCAATACAAAAGTTCACCGGGCATGACTTTCCCAATACAAAAGTTCACCGGGCATGACTTTCCCAATACAAAGTTCACCGGGCATGACTTTTCCCATACAAAAGTTCACCGGGCATGACTTTCCCAATACAAAAGATCACCGGGCATGACTTTCCCAATACAAAAGTTCACCGGGCATGACTTTCCCAGTACAAAAGATCACCGGGCATGACTTTCCCAATACAAAAGTTCACCGGGCATGACTTTCCCAGTACAAAAGATCACCGGGCATGACTTTCCCAATACAAAAGTTCACCGGGCATGACTTTCCCAATACAAAAGTTCACCGGGCATGACTTTTCCCATACAAAAGTTCACCGGGCATGACTTTCCCATGCAAAAGTTCACCGGGCATGACTTTCCCAATACAAAAGTTCACCGGGCATGATTTTCCCATACAAAAGTTGACCGGGAATGACTTTCCCAATACAAAAGATCACCGGGCATGACTTTCCCAGTACAAAAGATCACCGGGCATGACTTTCCCAATACAAAAGTTGACCGGGCATGACTTTCCCAGTACAAATGTTCACCGAGCATGACTTTCCCAATACAAAAGTTCACCGGGCATGACTTTCCCAATACAAAAGTTCACCGGGCATGACTTTCCCAATACAAAAGTTCACCGGGCATGACTTTTCCCATACAAAAGTTCACCGGGCATGACTTTCCCAGTACAAAAGTTCACCGGGCATGACTTTCCTAATACAAAAGTTGACCGGGCATGACTTTCCCAGTACAAAAGATCACCGGGCATGACTTTCCCAATACAAAAGTTCACCGGGCATGACTTTCCCAGTACAAAAGATCACCGGGCATGACTTTCCCAATACAAAAGTTGACCGGGCATGACTTTCCCAATACAAAAGTTGACCGGGCATGACTTTCCCAATACAAAAGTTCACCGGGCATGACTTTCCCAGTACAAAAGATCACCGGCATGACTTTCCCAATACAAAAGTTCACCGGGCATGACTTTCCCAATACAAAAGTTCACCGGCATAACTTTCCCAATAATAAAAGTTGACCGGGCATGACTTTCCCAGTACAAAAGATCACCGGGCATGACTTTCCCAATACAAAAGTTCACCGGGCATGACTTTCCCAGTACAAAAGATCACCGGGCAGACTTTCCCAATACAAAAGTTCACCGCGCATGACTTTCCCAATACAAAAGTTGACCGGGCATGACTTTCCCAATACAAAAGTTCACCGGGCATGACTTTCCCAATACAAAAGTTCACCGGGCATGACTTTCCCAATACAAAAGTTCACCGGGCATGACTTTACCAATACAAAAGTTCACCGGGCATGACTTTCCCAATACAAAAGTTCACCGGGCATGACTTTCCCAATACAAAAGTTCACCGGGCATGACTTTCCCAATACAAAAGTTGACCGGGCATGACTTTCCCAGTACAAAAGATCACCGGGCATGACTTTCCCAATACAAAAGTTCACCGGGCATGACTTTCACAGTACAAAAGATCACCGGGCATGACTTTCCCAATACAAAAGTTCACCGCGCATGACTTTCCCAATACAAAAGTTGACCGGGCATGACTTTCCCAATACAAAAGTTCACCGGGCATGACTTTCCCAATACAAAAGTTCACCGGGCATGACTTTCCAAATACAAAAGTTCACCGGGCATGACTTTCCCAATACAAAAGTTCACCGGGCATGACTTTCCCAGTACAAAAGATCACCGGGCATGACTTTCCCAATACAAAAGTTCACCGGGCATGACTTTCCCAATACAAAAGTTCACCGGGCATGACTTTCCCAATACAAAAGTTCACCGGGCATGACTTTTCCCATACAAAAGTTCACCGGGCATGACTTTCCAATACAAAAGATCACCGGGCATGACTTTCCCAATACAAAAGTTCACCGGGCATGACTTTCCCAGTACAAAAGATCACCGGGCATGACTTTCCCAATACAAAAGTTCACCGGGCATGACTTTCCCAGTACAAAAAGATCACCGGGCATGACTTTCCCAATACAAAAGTTCACCGGGCATGACTTTCCCAATAAAAAAGTTCACCGGGCATGACTTTTCCCATACAAAAGTTCACCGGGCATGACTTTTCCCATGCAAAAGTTCACCGGGCATGACTTTCCCAATACAAAAGTTCACCGGGCATGATTTTCCCATACAAAAGTTGACCGGGAATGACTTTCCCAATACAAAAGATCACCGGGCATGACTTTCCCAGTACAAAAGATCACCGGGCATGACTTTCCCAATACAAAAGTTGACCGGGCATGACTTTCCCAGTACAAATGTTCACCGGGCATGACTTTCCCAATACAAAAGTTCACCGGGCATGACTTTCCCCAGTACAAAAGATCACCGGGGCAGACTTTCCCAATACAAAAGTTCACCGCGCATGACTTTCCCAATACAAAAGTTGACCGGGCATGACTTTCCCAATACAAAAGTTCACCGGCATGACTTTCCCAATACAAAAGTTCACCGGGCATGACTTTCCCAATACAAAAGTTCACCGGGCATGACTTTCCCAATACAAAAGTTCACCGGGCATGACTTTTCCCAATACAAAAGTTCACCGGGCATGACTTTCCCAATACAAAAGTTCACCGGGCATGACTTTCCCAATACAAAAGTTCACCGGGCATGACTTTCCCAATACAAAAGTTCACCGGGCATGACTTTCCCAATACAAAAGATCACCGGGCATGACTTTCCCAATACAAAAGTTGACCGGGCATGACTTTCCCAATACAAAAGTTCACCGGGCATGACTTTTCCAATACAAAAGTTCACCGGGCATGACTTTCCCAATACAAAAGTTGACCGGGCATGACTTTCCCAGTACAAATGTTCACCGGGCATGACTTTCCCAATACAAAAGTTCACCGGGCATGACTTTCCCAATACAAAAGTTCACCGGGCATGACTTTCCCAATACAAAAGTTCACCGGGCATGACTTTTCCCATACAAAAGTTCACCGGGCATGACTTTCCCAGTACAAAAGTTCACCGGGCATGACTTTCCTAATACAAAAGTTGACCGGGCATGACTTTCCCAGTACAAAAGATCACCGGGCATGACTTTCCCAATACAAAAGTTCACCGGGCATGACTTTCCCAGTACAAAAGATCACCGGGCATGACTTTCCCAATACAAAAGTTCACCGGGCATGACTTTCCCAATACAAAAGTTCACCGGGCATGACTTTCCCAATACAAAAGTTGACCGGGCATGACTTTCCCAGTACAAAAGATCACCGGGCATGACTTTCCCAATACAAAAGTTCACCGGGCATGACTTTCCCAGTACAAAAGATCACCGGGCAGACTTTCCCAATACAAAAGTTCACCGCGCATGACTTTCCCAATACAAAAGTTCACCGGGCATGACTTTTCCCATACAAAAGTTCACCGGGCATGACTTTCCCAATACAAAAGATCACCGGGCATGACTTTCCCAATACAAAAGTTCACCGGGCATGACTTTCCCAGTACAAAAGATCACCGGGCATGACTTTCCCAATACAAAAGTTCACCGGGCATGACTTTCCCAGTACAAAAGATCACCGGGCATGACTTTCCCCAATACAAAAGTTCACCGGGCATGACTTTCCCAATACAAAAGTTCACCGGGCATGACTTTTCCCATACAAAAGTTCACCGGGCATGACTTTTTCCATGCAAAAGTTCACCGGGCATGACTTTCCCAATACAAAAGTTCACCGGGCATGATTTTCCCCATACAAAAGTTGACCGGGAATGACTTTCCCAATACAAAAGTTGACCGGGCATGACTTTCCCAGTACAAATGTTCACCGGGCATGACTTTCCCAATACAAAAGTTCACCGGGCATGACTTTCCCAATACAAAAGTTCACCGGGCATGACTTTCCCAATACAAAAGTTCACCGGGCATGACTTTTCCCATACAAAAGTTCACCGGGCATGACTTTCCCAGTACAAAAGTTCACCGGGCATGACTTTCCTAATACAAAAGTTGACCGGGCATGACTTTCCCAGTACAAAAGATCACCGGGCATGACTTTCCCAATACAAAAGTTCACCGGGCATGACTTTCCCAGTACAAAAGATCACCGGGCATGACTTTCCCAATACAAAAGTTGACCGGGCATGACTTTCCCAATACAAAAGTTGACCGGGCATGACTTTCCCAATACAAAAGTTCACCGGGCATGACTTTCCCAGTACAAAAGATCACCGGCATGACTTTCCCAATACAAAAGTTCACCGGGCATGACTTTCCCAATACAAAAGTTCACCGGGCATGACTTTCCCAATACAAAAGATGACCGGGCATGACTTTCCCAGTACAAAAGATCACCGGGCATGACTTTCCCAATACAAAAGTTCACCGGGCATGACTTTCCCAGTACAAAAGATCACCGGGCAGACTTTCCCAATACAAAAGTTCACCGGGCATGACTTTCCCAGTACAAAAGATCACCGGGCAGACTTTCCCAATACAAAAGTTCACCGCGCATGACTTTCCCAATACAAAAGTTGACCGGGCATGACTTTCCCAATACAAAAGTTCACCGGGCATGACTTTCCCAATACAAAAGTTCACCGGGCATGACTTTCCCAATACAAAAGTTCACCGGGCATGACTTTCCCAATACAAAAGATCACCGGGCATGACTTTCCCAATACAAAAGTTGACCGGGCATGACTTTCCCAATACAAAAGTTCACCGGGCATGACTTTCCCAGTACAAAAGTTCACCGGGCATGACTTTCCCAGTACAAAAGATCACCGGGCATGACTTTCCCAATACAAAAGTTGACCGGGCATGACTTTCCCAGTACAAAAGTTCATCGGGCATGACTTTCCCAGTACAAAAGTTCACCGGGCATGACTTTCCCAATACAAAAGTTCACCGGGCATGACTTTCCCAGTACAAAAGATCACCGGGCATGACTTTCCCAATACAAAAGTTCACCGGGCATGACTTTCCCAATACAAAAGTTCACCGGGCATGACTTTCCCAATACAAAACTTCACCGGGCATGACTTTCCCAGTACAAACGATCACCGGGCATGACTTTCCCAATACAAAAGTTGACCGGCATGACTTTCCCAGTACAAATGTACACCGGGCATGACTTTCCCAATACAAAAGTTCACCGGGCATGACTTTCCCAATACAAAAGTTCACCGGGGCATGACTTTCCCAGTACAAAAGTTCACCGGGCATGACTTTCCAATACAAAAGTTCACCGGGCATGACTTTCCCATACAAAAGTTCACCCGGGGCATGACTTTTCCCATGCAAAAGTTCACCGGGGCATGACTTTCCCAATACAAAAGTTGACCGGGCATGACTTTCCCAATACAAAAGTTCACCCGGCATGACTTTCCCAATACAAAAGTTCACCGGGCATGACTTTCCCAGTACAAAAGATCACCGGGCATGACTTTCCCAATACAAAAGTTCACCGGGCATGACTTTCCCAATACAAAAGTTCACCGGGCATGACTTTCCCAATACAAAAGTTCACCGGGCATGACTTTTCCCATACAAAAGTTCACCGGGCATGACTTTCCCAATACAAAAGATCACCGGGCATGACTTTCCCAATACAAAAAGTTCACCGGGCATGGCTTTCCCAGTACAAAAGATCACCGGGCATGACTTTCCCAATACAAAAGTTGACCGGGCATGACTTTCCCAGTACAAATGTTCACCGGGCATGACTTTCCCAATACAAAAGTTCACCGGGCATGACTTTCCCAATACAAAAGTTCACCGGGCATGAACTTTCCCTGTACAAAAGATCACCGGGCATGACTTTCCCAATACAAAAGTTCACCGGGCATGACTTTCCCAATACAAAAGTTCACCGGGCATGACTTTCCCAATACAAAATTCACCGGGCATGACTTTTCCATACAAAAGTTCACCGGGCATGACTTTCCCAATACAAAAGATCACCGGGCATGACTTTCCCAATACAAAAGTTCACCGGGCATGACTTTCCCAGTACAAAAGATCACCGGGCATGACTTTCCCAATACAAAAGTTCACCGGGCATGACTTTCCCAGTACAAAAGATCACCGGGCATGACTTTCCCAATACAAAAGTTGACCGGGCATGACTTTTCCCAATACAAAAGTTCACCGGGCATGACTTTCCCAGTACAAAAGTTCACCGGGCATGACTTTCCTAATACAAAAGTTGACCGGGCATGACTTTCCCAGTACAAAAGATCACCGGGCATGACTTTCCCAATACAAAAGTTCACCGGGCATGACTTTCCCAGTACAAAAGATCACCGGGCATGACTTTCCCAATACAAAAGTTGACCGGGCATGACTTTCCCAATACAAAAGTTGACCGGGCATGACTTTCCCAATACAAAAGTTCACCGGGCATGACTTTCCCAGTACAAAAGATCACCGGGCATGACTTTACCAATACAAAAGTTCACCGGGCATGACTTTCCCAATACAAAAGTTCACCGGGCATGACTTTCCCAATACAAAAGTTGACCGGGCATGACTTTCCCAGTACAAAAGATCACCGGGCATGACTTTCCCAATACAAAAGTTCACCGGGCATGACTTTCACAGTACAAAAGATCACCGGGCATGACTTTCCCAATACAAAAGTTCACCGCGCATGACTTTCCCAATACAAAGTTGACCGGGCATGACTTTCCCAATACAAAAGTTCACCGGGCATGACTTTCCCAATACAAAAGTTCACCGGGCATGACTTTCCAAATACAAAAGTTCACCGGGCATGACTTTCCCAATACAAAAGTTCACCGGGCATGACTTTCCCAGTACAAAAGATCACCGGGCATGACTTTCCCAATACAAAAGTTCACCGGGCATGACTTTCCCAATACAAAAGTTCACCGGGCATGACTTTCCCAATACAAAAGTTCACCGGGCATGACTTTTCCCATACAAAAGTTCACCGGGCATGACTTTCCCCAATACAAAAGATCACCGGGCATGACTTTCCCAATACAAAAGTTCACCGGGCATGACTTTCCCAGTACAAAAGATCACCGGGCATGACTTTCCCAATACAAAGTTCACCGGGCATGACTTTCCCAGTACAAAAGATCACCGGGCATGACTTTCCAATACAAAAGTTCACCGGGCATGACTTTCCCAATACAAAAGTTCACCGGGCATGACTTTTCCCATACAAAAAGTTCACCGGGCATGACTTTTCCCATGCAAAAGTTCACCGGGCATGACTTTCCCAATACAAAAGTTCACCGGGCATGATTTTCCCATACAAAAGTTGACCGGGAATGACTTTCCCAATACAAAAGATCACCGGGCATGACTTTCCCAGTACAAAAGATCACCGGGCATGACTTTCCCAATACAAAAGTTGACCGGGCATGACTTTCCCAGTACAAATGTTCACCGGGCATGACTTTCCCAATACAAAAGTTCACCGGCATGACTTTCCCAATACAAAAGTTGACCGGGCATGACTTTCCCAGTACAAAGTTCACCGGGCATGACTTTCCTAATACAACAGTTGACCGGGCATGACTTTCCCAGTACAAAAGATCACCGGCATGACTTTCCCAATACAAAAGTTCACCGGGCATGACTTTCCCAGTACAAAAGATCACCGGGCATGACTTTCCCAATACAAAGTTGACCGGGCATGACTTTCCCAATACAAAGTTGACCGGGCATGACTTTCCCAATACAAAAGTTCACCGGGCATGACTTTCCCAGTACAAAAGATCACCGGGCATGACTTTCCCAATACAAAAGTTCACCGGGCATGACTTTCCCAATACAAAAGTTCACCGGGCATGACTTTCCCAATACAAAAGTTGACCGGGCATGACTTTCCCAGTACAAAAGATCACCGGGCATGACTTTCCCAATACAAAAGTTCACCGGGCATGACTTTCCCAGTACAAAAGATCACCGGGCAGACTTTCCCAATACAAAAGTTCACCGCGCATGACTTTCCCAATACAAAAGTTGACCGGGCATGACTTTCCCAATACAAAAGTTCCCCGGGCATGACTTTCCCAATACAAAAGTTCACCGGGCATGACTTTCCCAATACAAAAGTTCACCGGGCATGACTTTCCCAATACAAAAGTTCACCGGGCATGACTTTCCCAATACAAAAGTTCACCGGGCATGACTTTCCCAATACAAAAGTTCACCGGGCATGACTTTCCCAATACAAAAGTTCACCGGGCATGACTTTCCCAATACAAAAGTTGACCGGGCATGACTTTCCCAGTACAAAAGATCACCGGGCATGACTTTCCCAATACAAAAGTTCACCGGGCATGACTTTCACAGTACAAAAGATCACCGGGCATGACTTTCCCAATACAAAAGTTCACCGCGCATGACTTTCCCAATACAAAAGTTGACCGGGCATGACTTTCCCAATACAAAAGTTCACCGGGCATGACTTTCCCAATACAAAAGTTCACCGGGCATGACTTTCCAAATACAAAAGTTCACCGGGCATGACTTTCCCAATACAAAAGTTCACCGGGCATGACTTTCCAATACAAAAGTTCACCGGGCATGACTTTCCCAATACAAAAGTTCACCGGGCATGACTTTCCCAATACAAAAGTTCACCGGGCATGACTTTCCCAATACAAAAGTTCACCGGGCATGACTTTTCCCATACAAAAGTTCACCGGGCATGACTTTCCCAATACAAAAGATCACCGGGCATGACTTCCCCAATACAAAAGTTCACCGGGCATGACTTTCCCAGTACAAAAGATCACCGGGCATGACTTTCCCAATACAAAAGTTCACCGGGCATGACTTTCCAGTACAAAAGATCACCGGGCATGACTTTCCCAATACAAAAGTTCACCGGGCATGACTTTCCCAATACAAAAGTTCACCGGGCATGACTTTCCCAGTACAAAAGATCACCGGGCATGACTTTCCCAATACAAAAGTTCACCGGGCATGACTTTCCCAATACAAAAGTTCACCGGGCATGACTTTCCCAATACAAAAGTTCACCGGGCATGACTTTTCCCATACAAAAGTTCACCGGGCATGACTTTCCCAATACAAAAGATCACCGGGCATGACTTTCCCAATACAAAAGTTCACCGGGCATGACTTTCCCAGTACAAAAGATCACCGGCATGACTTTCCCAATACAAAAGTTCACCGGGCATGACTTTCCCAATACAAAAGTTCACCGGGCATGACTTTCCCAGTACAAAAGATCACCGGGCATGACTTTCCCAATACAAAAGTTCACCGGGCATGACTTTCCCAATACAAAAGTTGACCGGGCATGACTTTCCCAGTACAAAAGATCACCGGGCATGACTTTCCTAATACAACAGTTGACCGGGCATGACTTTCCCAGTACAAAAGATCACCGGGCATGACTTTCCCAATACAAAAGTTCACCGGGCATGACTTTCCCAGTACAAAAGATCACCGGGCATGACTTTCCCAATACAAAAGTTGACCGGGCATGACTTTCCCAATACAAAAGTTGACCGGGCATGACTTTCCCAATACAAAAGTTCACCGGGCATGACTTTCCCAGTACAAAAGATCACCGGGCATGACTTTCCCAATACAAAAGTTCACCGGGCATGACTTTCCCAATACAAAAGTTCACCGGGCATGACTTTCCCAATACAAAAGTTGACCGGGCATGACTTTCCCAGTACAAAAGATCACCGGGCATGACTTTCCCCAATACAAAAGTTCACCGGGCATGACTTTCCCAGTACAAAAGATCACCGGGCAGACTTTCCCAATACAAAAGTTCACCGCGCATGACTTTCCCAATACAAAAGTTGACCGGGCATGACTTTCCCAATACAAAAGTTCCCCGGGCATGACTTTCCCAATACAAAAGTTCACCGGGCATGACTTTCCCAATACAAAAGTTCACCGGGCATGACTTTCCCAATACAAAAGTTCACCGGGCATGACTTTCCCAATACAAAAGTTCACCGGGCATGACTTTCCCAATACAAAAGTTCACCGGGCATGACTTTCCCAATACAAAAGTTCACCGGGCATGACTTTCCCAATACAAAAGTTGACCGGGCATGACTTTCCCAGTACAAAAGATCACCGGGCATGACTTTCCCAATACAAAAGTTCACCGGGCATGACTTTCACAGTACAAAAGATCACCGGGCATGACTTTCCCAATACAAGAGTTCACCGCGCATGACTTTCCCAATACAAAAGTTGACCGGGCATGACTTTCCCAATACAAAAGTTCACCGGGCATGACTTTCCCAATACAAAAGTTCACCGGGCATGACTTTCCAAATACAAAAGTTCACCGGGCATGACTTTCCCAATACAAAAGTTCACCGGGCATGACTTTCCCAATACAAAAGTTCACCGGGCATGACTTTCCCAATACAAAAGTTCACCGGGCATGACTTTCCAATACAAAAGTTCACCGGGCATGACTTTCCCAATACAAAAGTTCACCGGGCATGACTTTTTCCCATACAAAAGTTCACCGGGCATGACTTTCCCAATACAAAAGATCACCGGGCATGACTTTCCCAATACAAAAGTTCACCGGGCATGACTTTCCCAGTACAAAAGATCACCGGGCATGACTTTCCCAATACAAAAGTTCACCGGGCATGACTTTCCCAGTACAAAAGATCACCGGGCATGACTTTCCCAATACAAAAGTTCACCGGGCATGACTTTCCCAATACAAAAGTTCACCGGGCATGACTTTTCCCATACAAAAGTTCACCGGGCATGACTTTTCCCATGCAAAAGTTCACCGGGCATGACTTTCCCAATACAAAAGTTCACCGGGCATGATTTTCCCATACAAAAGTTGACCGGGAATGACTTTCCCAATACAAAAGATCACCGGGCATGACTTTCCCAGTACAAAAGATCACCGGGCATGACTTTCCCAATACAAAAGTTGACCGGGCATGACTTTCCCAGTACAAATGTTCACCGGGCATGACTTTCCCAATACAAAAGTTCACCGGGCATGACTTTCCCAGTACAAAAGATCACCGGGCAGACTTTCCCAATACAAAAGTTCACCGCGCATGACTTTCCCAATACAAAAGTTGACCGGGCATGACTTTCCCAATACAAAAGTTCACCGGGCATGACTTTCCCAATACAAAAGTTCACCGGGCATGACTTTCCCAATACAAAAGTTCACCGGGCATGACTTTCCCAATACAAAAGTTCACCGGGCATGACTTTCCCAATACAAAAGTTCACCGGGCATGACTTTCCCAATACAAAAGTTCACCGGGCATGACTTTCCCAATACAAAAGTTCACCGGGCATGACTTTCCCAATACAAAAGTTCACCGGGCATGACTTTCCCAATACAAAAGATCACCGGGCATGACTTTCCCAATACAAAAGTTGACCGGGCATGACTTTCCCAATACAAAAGTTCACCGGGCATGACTTTTCCAATACAAAAGTTCACCGGGCATGACTTTCCCAATACAAAAGTTGACCGGGCATGACTTTCCCAGTACAAATGTTCACCGGGCATGACTTTCCCAATACAAAAGTTCACCGGGCATGACTTTCCCAATACAAAAGTTCACCGGGCATGACTTTCCCAATACAAAAAGTTCACCGGGCATGACTTTTCCCATACAAAAGTTCACCGGGCATGACTTTCCCAGTACAAAAGTTCACCGGGCATGACTTTCCTAATACAAAAGTTGACCGGCATGACTTTCCCAGTACAAAAGATCACCGGGCATGACTTTCCCAATACAAAAGTTCACCGGGCATGACTTTCCCAGTACAAAAGATCACCGGGCATGACTTTCCCAATACAAAAGTTCACCGGGCATGACTTTCCCAATACAAAAGTTGACCGGGCAAGACTTTCCCAGTATAAAAGATCACCGGGCATGACTTTCCCAATACAAAAGTTCACCCGGGCATGACTTTCCCAATACAAAAGATCACCGGGCAGACTTTCCCAATACAAAAGTTCACGGCGCATGACTTTCCCAATACAAAAGTTCAACGGGCATGACTTTTCCCATACAAAAGTTCACCGGGCATGACTTTCCCAATACAAAAGATCACCGGGCATGACTTTCCCAATACAAAAGTTCACCGGGCATGACTTTCCCAATACAAAAGTTCACGGGCATGACTTTTCCCAATACAAAGTTCACCGGGCATGACTTTTCCCATGCAAAAGTTCACCGGGCATGACTTTCCCAATACAAAAGTTCACCGGGCATGATTTTCCCATACAAAAAGTTGACCGGGAATGACTTTCCCAATACAAAAGATCACCGGGCATGACTTTCCCAGTACAAAAGATCACCGGGCATGACTTTCCCAACACAAAAGTTGACCGGGCATGACTTTCCCAGTACAAATGTTCACCGGGCATGACTTTCCCAATACAAAAGTTCACCGGGCATGACTTTCCAATACAAAAGTTCACCGGGCATGACTTTCCCATACAAAAGTTCACCGGGCATGACTTTTCCATACAAAAGTTCACCGGGCATGACTTTCCCAGTACAAAAGTTCACCGGGCATGACTTTCCTAATACAAAAGTTGACCGGGCATGACTTTCCCAGTACAAAAGATCACCGGGCATGACTTTCCCAATACAAAAGTTCACCGGGCATGACTTTCCCAGTACAAAAGATCACCGGGCATGACTTTCCCAATACAAAAGTTGACCGGGCATGACTTTCCCAATACAAAAGTTGACCGGGCATGACTTTCCCAATACAAAAGTTCAACGGGCATGACTTTCCCAGTACAAAAGATCACCGGGCATGACTTTCCCAATACAAAAGTTCACCGGGCATGACTTTCCCAATACAAAAGTTCACCGGGCATGACTTTCCCAATACAAAAGTTGACCGGGCATGACTTTCCCAGTACAAAAGATCACCGGCATGACTTTCCCAATACAAAAGTTCACCGGGCATGACTTTCCCAGTACAAAAGATCACCGGGCATGACTTTCCCAATACAAAAGTTCACCGGCATGACTTTCCCAATACAAAAGTTCACCGGGCATGACTTTCCCAATACAAAAGTTCACCGGGCATGACTTTCCCAATACAAAAGTTCACCGGGCATGACTTTCCCAATACAAAAGTTCACCGGGCATGACTTTCCCAATACAAAAGTTCACGGGCATGACTTTCCCAATACAAAAGTTCACCGGGCATGACTTTCCCAATACAAAAGTTCACCGGGCATGACTTTCCCAATACAAAAGTTCACCGGGCATGACTTTCCCAATACAAAAGTTGACCGGGCATGACTTTCCCAATACAAAAGATCACCGGGGCATGACTTTCCAATACAAAAGTTGACCGGGCATGACTTTCCCAATACAAAAGGTTCA
>NW_027411932.1:0-99046 GCF_047663935.1 Musca autumnalis
GAAAGTCATCTCCGGTGAACTTTTGTATGGGAAAAGTCATCTCCGGTGAACTTTTGTATTGGGAAAGTCATCTCCGGTGAACTTTTGTATTGGGAAAAGTCATCTCCGGTGAACTTTTGTATTGGGAAAGTCATCTCCGGTGAACTTTTGTATGGGAAAAGTCATCTCCGGTGAACTTTTGTATTGGGAAAGTCATCTCCGGTGAACTTTTGTATGGGGAAAAGTCATCTCCGGTGAACTTTTGTATGGGAAAGTCATCTCGGTGAACTTTTGTATGGGAAAGTCATCTCCGGTGAACTTTTGTATTGGGAAAGTCATCTCCGGTGAACTTTTGTATTGGGAAAGTCATTCCCCGGTGAACTTTTGTATTGGGAAAGTCATTCCCGGTGAACTTTTGTATGGGAAAAGTCATCTCCGGTGGAACTTTGTATTGGGAAAGACATCTCCGGTGAACTTTTGTATTGGGAAAAGTCATCTCCGGTGAACTTTTTTATTGGGAAAGTCATGCCCCGGTGAACTTTTGTATGGGAAAAGTCATCTCCGGTGAACTTTTGTATTGGGAAAGTCATCTCCGGTGAACTTTTGTATGGGAAAAGTCATCTCCGGTGAACTTTTGTATTGGGAAAGTCATGCCCGGTGAACTTTTGTATTGGGAAAGTCATGCCCGGTGAACTTTTGTATTGGAAAGTCATCTCCGGTGAACTTTTGTATTGGGAAAAGTCATGCCCGGTGAACTTTTATATTGGGAAAGTCATGCTCCGGTGAACTTTTGTATTGGGAAAGTCATCTCCGGTGAACTTTTGTATTGGGAAAGTCATCTCCGGTGAACTTTTGTATGGGAAAAGTCATCTCCGGTGAACTTTTGTATTGGGAAAGTCATTCCCGGTGAACTTTTGTATTGGGAAAGTCATGCCCGGTGAACTTTTGTATTGGGAAAGTCATCTCCCGGTGAACTTTTGTATTGGGAAAGTCATCTCCGGTGAACTTTTATATTGGGAAAGTCATCTCCGGTGAACTTTTGTATTGGGAAAGTCATCTCCGGTGAACTTTTGTATGGGAAAAGTCATCTCCGGTGAATTTGTATTGGGAAAGTCATCTCCGGTGAACTTTTGTATGGGAAAAGTCATCTCCGGTGAATTTTGTATTGGGAAAGTCATCTCCGGTGAACTTTTGTATGGGAAAAGTCATCTCCGGTGAACTTTTGTATGGGAAAAGTCATCTCCGGTGAACTTTTGTATTGGGAAAGTCATCTCCGGTGAACTTTTGTATTGGGAAAGTCATCTCCGGTGAACTTTTGTATGGGAAAATTCATCTCCGGTGAACTTTTGTATTGGGAAAGACATCTCCGGTGAACTTTTGTATTGGGAAAGTCATCTCCGGTGAACTTTTGTATTGGGAAAGTCATGCCCGGTGAACTTTTGTATTGGGAAAGTCATCTCCGGTGAACTTTTGTATTGGGAAAGTCATCTCCGGTGAACTTTTATATTGGGAAAGTCATCTCCGGTGAACTTTTGTATTGGGAAAGTCATGCCCGGTGAACTTTTATATTGGGAAAGTCATGCCCGGTGAACTTTTGTATTGGGAAAGTCATCTCCGGTGAACTTTTGTATTGGGAAAGTCATCTCCGGTGAACTCTTGTATGGGAAAAGTCATGCCCGGTGAACTTTTGTATTGGGAAAGTCATGCCCGGTGAACTTTTGTATGGGAAAAGTCATCTCCGGTGAACTTTTGTATTGGGAAAGTCATCTCCGGTGAACTTTTGTATTGGGAAAGTCATCTCCGGTGAACTTTTGTATTGGAAAGTCATCTCCGGTGAACTTTTATATTGGGAAAGTCATGCCCGGTGAACTTTTGTTTTGGGAAAGTCATGCCCGGTGAACTTTTGTATGGGAAAAGTCATCTCCGGTGAACTTTTGTATTGGGAAAGTCATGCCCGGTGAACTTTTGTATTGGGAAAGTCATGCCCGGTGAACTTTTATATTGGGAAAGTCATCTCCGGTGAACTTTTGTATTGGAAAGTCACCTCCGGTGAACTTTTGTATGGGAAAAGTCATCTCCGGTGAACTTTTGTATTGGGAAAGTCATCTCCGGTGAACTTTTGTATGGGAAAGTCATCTCCGGTGAACTTTTGTATGGGAAAAGTCATCTCCGGTGAACTTTTGTATGGGAAAAGTCATCTCCGGTGAACTTTTGTATTGGGAAAGTCATCTCCGGTGAACTTTTGTATGGGAAAAGTCATCTCCGGTGAACTTTTGTATGGGAAAAGTCATCTCCGGTGAACTTTTGTATTGGGAAAGTCATCTCCGGTGAACTTTTGTATGGGAAAAGTCATCTCCGGTGAACTTTTGTATTGGGAAAGTCATCTCCGGTGAACTTTTGTATTGGGAAAGTCATCCTCCGGTGAACTTTTGTATGGGAAAGTCATGCCCGGTGAACTTTTATATTGGGAAAGTCATCTCCGGTGAACTTTTGTATTGGGAAAGTCATGCCCGGTGAACTTTTATATTGGGAAAGTCATCTCCGGTGAACTTTTGTATTGGGAAAGTCATCTCCGGTGAACTTTTGTATTGGGAAAGTCATCTCCGGTGAACTTTTGTATGGGAAAAGTCATCTCCGGTGAACTTTTGTATTGGGAAAGTCATCTCCGGTGAACTTTTGTACTGGGAAAGTCATGCCCGGTGAACTTTTATATTGGGAAAGTCATCTCCGGTGAACTTTGTATTGGGAAAGTCATCTCCGGTGAACTTTTGTATTGGGAAAGTCATCTCCGGTGAACTTTTGTATGGGAAAGTCATCTCCGGTGAACTTTTGTATGGGAAAAGTCATCTCCGGTGAACTTTTGTATGGGAAAAGTCATCTCCGGTGAACTTTTGTATGGAAAAGTCATCTCCGGTGAACTTTTGTATGGGAAAAGTCATCTCCGGTGAACTTTTGTATTGGGAAAGTCATCTCCGGTGAACTTTTGTATTGGGAAGTCATGCCCGGTGAACTTTTGTATTGGGAAAGTCATGCCCGGTGAACTTTTATATTGGGAAAGTCATCTCCGGTGAAACTTTTGTATGGGAAAAGTCATCTCCGGTGAACTTTTGTATTGGGAAAGTCATGCCCGGTGAACTTTTATATTGGGAAAGTCATCTCCGGTGAACTTTTGTATGGGAAAGTCATCTCCGGTGAACTTTTGTATGGGAAAAGTCATCTCCGGTGAACTTTTGTATTGGGAAAGTCATCTCCGGTGAACTTTTGTATGGGAAAAGTCATCTCCGGTGAACTTTTGTATTGGGAAAGTCATCTCCGGTGAACTTTTGTATTGGGAAAGTCATCTCCGGTGAACTTTTGTATGGGAAAAGTCATCTCCGGTGAACTTTTGTATTGGGAAAGTCATCTCCGGTGAACTTTTGTATGGGAAAGTCATCTCCGGTGAACTTTTGTATTGGGAAAGTCATGCCCGGTGAACTTTTGTATGGGAAAGTCATCTCCGGTGAACTTTTGTATGGGAAAAGTCATCTCCGGTGAACTTTTGTATGGGAAAAGTCATCTCCGGTGAACTTTTGTATGGGAAAAGTCATCTCCGGTGAACTTTTGTATTGGGAAAGTCATCTCCGGTGAACTTTTGTATGGGAAAAGTCATCTCCGGTGAACTTTTGTATTGGGAAAGTCATCTCCGGTGAACTTTTGTATTGGGAAAGTCATCTCCGGTGAACTTTTGTATGGGAAAAGTCATCTCCGGTGAACTTTTGTATTGGGAAAGTCATCTCCGGTGAACTTTTGTATGGGAAAAGTCATCTCCGGTGAACTTTTGTATTGGTAAAGTCATGCCCGGTGAACTTTTGTATTGGGAAAACCATGCCCCGGTTAACTTTTGTATTGGGAAAGTCATCTCCGGTGAACTTTTGTATTGGGAAAGTCATCTCCGGTGAACTTTTGTATGGGAAAAGTCATCTTCGGTGAACTTTTGTATTGGGAAAGTCATCTCCGGTGAACTTTTGTATGGGAAAAGTCATCTCCGGTGAACTTTTGTATTGGGAAAGTCATCTCCGGTGAACTTTTGTATGGGAAAAGTCATCTCCGGTGAACTTTTGTATGGGAAAAGTCATCTCCGGTGAACTTTTGTATTGGGAAAGTCATCTCCGGTGAACTTTTATATTGGGAAAGTCATGCCCGGTGAACTTTTTGTATTGGGAAAGTCATCTCCGGTGAACTTTTGTATTGGGAAAGTCATCTCCGGTGAACTTTTGTATTGGGAAAGTCATCTCCGGTGAACTTTTGTATGGGAAAAGTCATCTCCGGTGAACTTTTGTATTGGGAAAGTCATGCCCGGTGAACTTTTGTATTGGGAAAGTCATCTCCGGTGAACTTTTGTATGGAAAAGTCATTGTTGGCGTGATACCAGTGTTTGCGAAACCCAAAAAGAAAAGAAATAAAAACAATTTGTGTATGTAATTTTGTTTATGTAAATATTTTCAATTCATTTATTTGTAAAGTAGGTGGGTTTCAAAGAAACAAGACTTTACCTTTATGCGTGTGTCGTTAACAAGAGCGAAAGAACAAGTGAAGTTGCCGGCGGGCAGAATAACGTTAACAAGGCCGTGACAATCAACTACGACCGCAGCATTGGAAAGCGCCCCTCTGCATCCGAACTAAGCGAATACGGGCTTCCAGGAGAGTGAGTAGAACAGAGCGAGGCTCTCTCCTACAATCCGAACTAGGCGAATACGGCTTCCTGGAAGAAGTGCAGAGAAGATATCCCCATAGGGCTCGTGAGAGCGGCCAATTAACGTGGGTAATTGGAATGCTCGGAAGGGGAAACAATGTATCGAACATATGCATTGGCGTAACCAATGTATCGAACTTATACATTTGCCGCCCACCTTGACGCGCTATCTGCAAGGCAACAGTGTTAGACTAATTCGCGAGCAAAACTTATACTAGTGTTAGTAGTGGAGTGAGTATGTTTCAAATGAGAGGTACGAAATTCAGTTTCTATTGAGCATTTTAGGTGTAATTAAATTTTTACTTAATTCAACTAGCATGATTTTTTCCATTTAGGGGTGTACTGCGACTGAAATAAACGCAGGAAAACGAAGTATATTGTGAGGTGGGCTAACAATTTTGAGCCCTGACGCGCGATTTTGCAGTTTACACGGCATTGGAAGGATATTGATTGTTCGTTGTGCGAAGAAATAAATTTTCAACGATACGAGAAATTCCGACGAAATGGTTCCTTTATAAGAAAACAATGTCCTAGGGCAACCACGATGAAAATAAAACCGAAAGATGCCAGAAATGAAGCAGCAGACAGGTCAGAAGTGGCTTCTAAGTGGACTGCTTTAGTTAAAAGCAGGTGAAGACAAGTACGTAACCTTTGGTAATTCGACACGCTTTACCCGTAAATGTCTTCATATCAAAGGAAGATGATCCAATATGCGATACGAAGTATACGAAACATTAACTGATTTCCACCATGAATGGAAATAGCGTGAACGAATTCTGCAAGAAGACGAACAAATCGACAACGATACGGCAATAAAATCGGTGGCGCTCAGTGTAGGACCATGTTGGAAACTTAACAAGACGCAAACGAGGGTCTTAGTCCAAACGAAGGTTTAGTGACATAAGTGAGCCATTAGCCTCTGCAAAATATAATTTTTGGGCAAGAATTACTAAACGGAGCTTTTATTTCGGAAGTATCTAGAGAATGAAAGAATCAGAATTAGCCATTAATCGAAGTCCTAATTGCTTGACACTGCTGAATTCTACAAAGGAAGAAACGTGGATATAACCAGTTTACCAGGAGAAAAGCGAGACAAAGGGGAAATATGATTTGATGTCCACTTCCTCAGTTCAAATTTTGAGATGGATAATCATCGACGAAGAATGTGAGCTTCGAGTGAATAATGAGACTGAGTGTCATCTGCTAATTGACAAGGTGTACGAATGATGAGGAAGGGCGCACAGTGTATCCCACATGTGACCGTTTGCAACTTATATTTTGAATAGGGTCAGAAGAAGAAGTTCTACGCCAAATGATTTGGAAAGGAAAATGCTTGGGATCGACACTATCTATAGAATTACATCTACCTGAAGAGTTGGAAGAAGATGATTCAGAATAATACCATTGAAAGTTAAAAAAATAAAATACTACGAGTTTTGTGGACGGTTTGTCGAGGTTAATGAATGTGGAATGCAGCAAGCGAGAGAATTGGAATAAGATTTTGGGGGTTGAACATAAACGACTTTTTACCGAGGTCTTCGAAGAAGAGATTTATTCGACCGACAAAAACTGTTTCAAACCGTTTCTACGAGAATCCCCCAGTTGCAATGTTTGCGGAAATCCGGAATTAAAGGGAAGCGTTACTGCGTAACGACCCTCCGAATCTCGCACGGTCGTGGCACGATAATTCCTCTCACGAAACATGTCCGATGTTGACCGGAGTAGTGTTTCGCTGAGAGATTCCTCCTCAGCTATATCCAACACAGTCGTGAAGACCTGGACTGAGGAAGAAGGCATGGGACCAGTCAGAATCCAGCCAAATATCGTGTTTTGGGCTAACATAGAACCCAGAATATTTCTTGCGTCCCTTCCCGCAAAATCTGTGGATACAAATCTGCCCCCCAACAATAAATCGACAGGTCGTGAATCAAAGGGACGATCATCGGCTAAACCAATATTAGGCAATCGAGATGTGATGTTTGAACTGAGGGGACATGAGGGAAGGCTTCCGGAAATTTTTGGAAGAACAAACGCACAAGTTTCTACAATTAAGGAGGAATCGAAACGAGAACCAATGCGAAGCGAACAATTTTTCTTCGAAGTGGCATATGTTGAACTATTAACACCAGAAACAGTAGCAGTGATTGACTGGGTGGGTAATTTAAGGCGCTTTTGCAAACGTTCAGTAATAAAAGAAGCTTCTGAACCTGGGTCTATAAGAGCCCGAGCAGGATACGAAACTCCTAAATGAACAATGTTGACCATCGCAGTACCTAGCAAGACATTCCGATCTTGGGATGTATGGAACACTTGACTATTCATGGCTCTAGGATTAGCCCCGGTGGAAGTAGAAGCGATGTTTCCATCTACTTGTGGAGGATGGCTATTGGTCAACGACGAAAGAGATGTGGATGGTCTAGGTGAAGAAGATGAAGAAGGCCTATGCAGCATAGTATGATGGCGACTATTGCAAATATTACAATTGTGGGTACTAGAGCAGTCTTTGACTGAATGTCCCACCGAAAGACAATTTATACAACAACCCTGCTTTTTGGCAGCTTCAAATCTCTTTTCAAACGAAAGTGCTCTAAATTTAGGACAAGAACGCAGTGAATGGGGTTCTTTTCTACAAAGTATGCAGGCCGATTTAGATTTATCTTTAACCGAAGAAGTAGCTAGATTAGTTTTGGCTCTACTTTTCGGAATTGAAATAGAAGAAGAACCTCTCATGTCTCTAAGGCAAGCTAATGTCTGAATTCTTTCTGTGAGGAATTTGTCTAATTCTTCCCACGAGGATAATGAAGATTTGTCCTTAATACTCTGCTCCCACAAAGAAACAGTTAGTCTAGGCAAACGTTGTTGACAAATGAAAACCAAAATTGGATCCCAATGATCCGTGACTACATCATAGACTGACATAGCAGAAATACAACTATTTATTCCACGCTGTAAAGTTTTCAAATTAGAACTAGTTTCAGTTTCAAAGGCAGGAAGATCAAATAAGAGCATGAGATGGTTATGGACTAGGAATACGTTTATTATCGTACGTATCCTTTAACGACTTCCAAGCTAAAGCGAAACTTTTGTGAGTGAGCGGAAACTTTGCAACGATTTCCCTAGCCTCACCTTTTGTTTTTTGCACCAAGTGACAAAGCCTTTCAATGTCACTTAGCCCAGCGTTATTAATGAACATGGCTGAGAAAAGATCCCGGAAAGTGGGCCACGATAAGAAGTCACCATGGAAATCTTCAATGTCACACGGTGGTAAATGAAGATGATGCATGTTATTCGAAACATATGGTGGTAAGCTCCAATTAGCAATAGAAATGTCCGAAGGGTTTTGGACATCTGGGAAAGCAGTATTCGATAAATGTGGAGAATAGAACTATGAATAGAGATATTGCCACCATTAGAGGCTGGTTGTTGACCAATATTAGGTATATTGGACCCACGAATCGCAGAATTGATCCGATGACTATTTTGGGATGGACTGTTTTGAGGAGTACTAACGAGCAAGGCAGATGGGGAAGCAGGGGAAGACTTTACTGACTTAAGCTCCTGCAATTTTTCATTAATTGTCGACAAACAAGCGACGTAGCTTTCGCAAGTAGTTTGATACTTTGCGTCAGCCGACGAAATGTCATTTGAACTAGTACCCTCTACGGTAATAAGATGATCCAGATACTTATCATAAGTATCCTTCACTTTATTCCACAAATCTTGAAGTTCCGTGTTACGAATCTCAAGATTGAAAACAGTGTGGTTTTCTGGCCTAATCAGATTAAAGCCAGCAATGAATTTGACAACATTGTCAGAAGCACGAATAAATTGTGTGACAGGAGTGACCGACATGATTTAAGACAAGAAAAAACCAAAAAGAATCGACAGAAAATTCAAAATTCTCAAGAAAATCACTTTTTTAACTATTTCAGAAAGTCAACTAGAACCGAATGTAGGGTACACGCGGTCTACTTTGCAGAAAAAGATCGGGAGAAATAAGCACGATGGCTAATAGCACCGAAAAGCGCACAAAAAAAGTACGAAAAATTTCGAAAAATCACAAGTTTGCGACAAAATAATGAGAAAATCGTCTATTACCGACAGTAGGGTGCACGTCACACTATGTGGTAAAAACGAATTTATCCAAAAAATATTTCGAAAACAAATTAGAATTGAATTTATAAATAAATATTTATAAATAATAGCAACAAAATATGTAAATAAAATGTCAATTTATAATATAAATATTATCAATAATGCCGATGGTAGGGTGCTTTATTCGAATAATATTACGAACAATCAATATTTAATCGCGACACGAAATTATATTCGAAAAAAATAACAAACAAAATTTTATTAAAAATTTATCAAAAAAATATTATTTTTTACACTGGTGCCCAAGGTGCGACAGCCAGCAACGAAAACGAATAAAAGAAAGGAAAACACAAGCAGCGTCGCGTCGGCAGAGCGATCAACGTATGTTAGTCAAACCACACACAAACCAACCAACGACAAGAGAGTTGGAAAAAAAGAAATAAATTGTTGCTAGCTTGTATGGATGCTGGAATTTTTGGGTATTTTTGTTGTTGCGATTAAACGACAAAAAACCAAACGACAAATGAGATTAGAAAATTGTTGGTAGTTTTTAGAATTGCAAATAAAAGGGCACGATGGAGAATAGTAGTGTTGTTATTGTTTTTTCTCACTAGTGGCTGACAATTTCAACGATTAAGGGAATGTGTGTATGTAAGCCCTTAGGTAGAAATAATAAACAAGCACTACAGAATCGATCACCGGCAAACAAATTAAAGCAATAGAATGCGAACAAATGCAAATTAGGCAGAAATTAAATTAGAATAATTTAGATTTTTTGTAAATAATCAGCGAATGTATTAAAATAAAGCACAATATTGGGATTATTGGTTATTTTAATACGATTATTTAGCAAATTGTACGACAATAAGTGGACTGTATGATGGTTTTTATGTTATAACACACGCGTTAAGGCAATTGTAGGGCGACCAGTACGCGACGTAGCGAACGAAATATCAAAAATATCACTTTTTTAAAACCGAAAAAAAAGCAAAACAACAACACTCGCGGTATGCTCAATATAAAAGAAACTGAACTACGTACCTTTTAGTAAATGATGTTGTTTGTGGATATTTTGGTTATTTGGATGATTTTTGATGTGGATGATGGTGAGATGATGCGCACTGATGAGGGGGATGATGATGTTGATGATTTTTCTCCTTTGAAAATAGGGAAAGAAACCAAGATTAGCAACAACTTCAATATGCAGGTTATTGATCCGGCTCGATTGGATCAAAATGTTGGCGTGATACCAGTGTTTGCGAAACCCAAAAAGAAAAGAAATAAAAACAATTTGTGTATGTAATTTTGTTTATGTAAATATTTTCAATTCTTTATTTGTAAAGTAGGTGGGTTTCAAAGAAACAAGACTTTACCTTTATGCGTGTGTCGTTAACAAGAGCGAAAGAACAAGTGAAGTTGCCGGCGGGCAGAATAACGTTAACAAGGCCGTGACAATCAACTACGACCGCAGCATTGGAAAGCGCCCCTCTGCATCCGAACTAAGCGAATACGGCTTCCAGGAGAGTGAGTAGAACAGAGCGAGGCTCTCTCCTACAATCCGAACTAGGCGAATACGGCTCCTGGAAGAAGTGCAGAGAAGATATCCCCATAGGGCTCGTGAGAGCGGCCAATTAACGTGGGTAATTGGAATGCTCGGAAGGGGAAACAATGTATCGAACATATGCATTGGCGTAACCAATGTATCGAACTTATACAGTCATCTCCGGTGAACTTTTGTATTGGGAAAGTCATCTCCGGTGAACTTTTGTATGGGAAAAGTCATCTCCGGTGAACTTTTGTATTGGGAAAGTCATGCCCGGTGAACTTTTGTATTGGGAAAGTCATCTCCGGTGAACTTTTGTATGGGAAAAGTCATCTCCGGTGAACTTTTGTATTGGGAAAGTCATCTCCGGTGAACTTTTGTATGGGAAAAGTCATCTCCGGTGAACTTTTGTATTGGGAAAGTCATCTCCGGTGAACTTTTGTATTGGGAAAGTCATGCCCGGTGAACTTTTGTATGGGAAAAGTCATCTCCGGTGAACTTTTGTATTGGGAAAGTCATGCCCGGTGAACTTTTGTATTGGGAAAGTCATCTCCGGTGAACTTTTGTATGGGAAAAGTCATCTCCGGTGAACTTTTGTATGGGAAAAGTCATCTCCGGTGAACTTTTGTATGGGAAAAGTCATCTCCGGTGAACTTTTATATTGGGAAAGTCATCTCCGGTGAACTTTTGTATGGGAAAAGTCATCTCCGGTGAACTTTTGTATGGGAAAAGTCATCTCCGGTGAACTTTTGTATTGGGAACGTCATCTCCTGTGAACTTTTGTATTGGGAAAATCATCTCCGTGAACTTTTGTATTGGGAAAGTCATCTCCGGTGAACTTTTGTATTGGGAAAGTCATCTCCGGTGAACTTTTGTATGGGAAAAGTCATCTCCGGTGAACTTTTGTATGGGAAAAGTCATCTCCGGTGAACTTTTGTATTGGGAAAGTCATCTCCGGTGAACTTTTATATTGGGAAAGTCATGCCCGGTGAACTTTTGTATTGGGAAAGTCATCTCCGGTGAACTTTTGTATTGGGAAAGTTATCTCCGGTGAACTTTTGTATTGGGAAAGTCATCTCCGGTGAACTTTTGTATGGGAAAAGTCATCTCCGGTGAACTTTTGTATTGGGAAAGTCATGCCCGGTGAACTTTTGTATTGGGAAAGTCATCTCCGGTGAACTTTTGTATGGGAAAAGTCATCTCCGGTGAACTTTTGTATTGGGAAAGTCATCTCCGGTGAACTTTTGTATGGGAAAGTCATCTCCGGTGAACTTTTGTATTGGGAAAGTCATGCCCGGTGAACTTTTGTATTGAGAAAGTCATCTCCGGTGAACTTTTGTATTGGGAAGTCATGCCCGGTGAACTTTTGTATTGGGAAAGTCATGCCCGGTGAACTTTTATATTGGGAAAGTCATCTCCGGTGAACTTTTGTATTGGGAAAGTCATCTCCGGTGAACTTTTGTATGGGAAAAGTCATCTCCGGTGAACTTTTGTATTGGGAAAGTCATCTCCGGTGAACTTTTGTATGGGAAAGTCATCTCCGGTGAACTTTTGTATGGGAAAAGTCATCTCCGGTGAACTTTTGTATGGGAAAAGTCATCTCCGGTGAACTTTTGTATTGGGAAAGTCATCTCCGGTGAACTTTTGTATGGGAAAAGTCATCTCCGGTGAACTTTTGTATGGGAAAAGTCATCTCCGGTGAACTTTTGTATTGGGAAAGTCATCTCCGGTGAACTTTTGTATGGGAAAGTCATCTCCGGTGAACTTTTGTATTGGGAAAGTCATGCCCGGTGAACTTTTGTATTGGGAAAACCATGCCCGGTGAACTTTTGTATTGGGAAAGTCATCTCCGGTGAACTTTTGTATTGGGAAAGTCATCTCCGGTGAACTTTTGTATGGGAAAAGTCATCTCCGGTGAACTTTTGTATTAGGAAAGTCATCTCCGGTGAACTTTTGTATGGGAAAAGTCATCTCCGGTGAACTTTTGTATTGGGAAAGTCATCTCCGGTGAACTTTTGTATGGGAAAAGTCATCTCCGGTGAACTTTTGTATGGGAAAAGTCATCTCCGGTGAACTTTTGTATTGGGAAAGTCATCTCCGGTGAACTTTTATATTGGGAAAGTCATGCCCGGTGAACTTTTGTATTGGGAAAGTCATCTCCGGTGAACTTTTGTATTGGGAAAGTCATCTCCGGTGAACTTTTGTATTGGGAAAGTCATGCCCGGTGAACTTTTGTATTGGGAAAGTCATCTCCGGTGAACTTTTGTATGGGAAAAGTCATCTCCGGTGAACTTTTGTATTGGGAAAGTCATCTCCGGTGAACTTTTGTAGGGAAAAGTCATCTCCGGTGAACTTTTGTATTGGGAAAGTCATGCCCGGTGAACTTTTGTATTGGGAAAGTCATCTCCGGTGAACTTTTGTATGGGAAAAGTCATCTCCGGTGAACTTTTGTATTGGGAAAGTCATCTCCGGTGAACTTTTGTATGGGAAAAGTCATCTCCGGTGAACTTTTGTATTGGGAAAGTCATCTCCGGTGAACTTTTTGTATTGGGAAAGTCATGCCCGGTGAACTTTTGTATGGGAAAAGTCATCTCCGGTGAACTTTTGTATTGGGAAAGTCATGCCCGGTGAACTTTTGTATTGGGAAAGTCATCTCCGGTGAACTTTTGTATGGGAAAAGTCATCTCCGGTGAACTTTTGTATGGGAAAAGTCATCTCCGGTGAACTTTTGTATGGGAAAAGTCATCTCCGGTGAACTTTTATATTGGGAAAGTCATCTCCGGTGAACTTTTGTATGGGAAAAGTCATCTCCGGTGAACTTTTGTATGGGAAAAGTCATCTCCGGTGAACTTTTGTATTGGGAACGTCATCTCCTGTGAACTTTTGTATTGGGAAAATCATCTCCGGTGAACTTTTGTATTGGGAAAGTCATCTCCGGTGAACTTTTGTATTGGGAAAGTCATCTCCGGTGAACTTTTGTATGGGAAAAGTCATCTCCGGTGAACTTTTGTATGGGAAAAGTCATCTCCGGTGAACTTTTGTATTGGGAAAGTCATCTCCGGTGAACTTTTATATTGGGAAAGTCATGCCCGGTGAACTTTTGTATTGGGAAAGTCATCTCCGGTGAACTTTTGTATTGGGAAAGTTATCTCCGGTGAACTTTTGTATTGGGAAAGTCATCTCCGGTGAACTTTTGTATGGGAAAAGTCATCTCCGGTGAACTTTTGTATTGGGAAAGTCATGCCCGGTGAACTTTTGTATTGGGAAAGTCATCTCCGGTGAACTTTTGTATGGGAAAAGTCATCTCCGGTGAACTTTTGTATTGGGAAAGTCATCTCCGGTGAACTTTTGTATGGGAAAGTCATCTCCGGTGAACTTTTGTATTGGGAAAGTCATGCCCGGTGAACTTTTGTATTGAGAAAGTCATCTCCGGTGAACTTTTGTATTGGGAAGTCATGCCCGGTGAACTTTTGTATTGGGAAAGTCATGCCCGGTGAACTTTTATATTGGGAAAGTCATCTCCGGTGAACTTTTGTATTGGGAAAGTCATCTCCGGTGAACTTTTGTATGGGAAAAGTCATCTCCGGTGAACTTTTGTATTGGGAAAGTCATCTCCGGTGAACTTTTGTATGGGAAAGTCATCTCCGGTGAACTTTTGTATGGGAAAAGTCATCTCCGGTGAACTTTTGTATGGGAAAAGTCATCTCCGGTGAACTTTTGTATTGGGAAAGTCATCTCCGGTGAACTTTTGTATGGGAAAAGTCATCTCCGGTGAACTTTTGTATGGGAAAGTCATCTCCGGTGAACTTTTGTATTGGGAAAGTCATCTCCGGTGAACTTTTGTATGGGAAAAGTCATCTCCGGTGAACTTTTGTATTGGGAAAGTCATGCCCGGTGAACTTTTGTATTGGGAAAACCATGCCCGGTGAACTTTTGTATTGGGAAAGTCATCTCCGGTGAACTTTTGTATTGGGAAAGTCATCTCCGGTGAACTTTTGTATGGGAAAAGTCATCTCCGGTGAACTTTTGTATTAGGAAAGTCATCTCCGGTGAACTTTTGTATGGGAAAAGTCATCTCCGGTGAACTTTTGTATTGGGAAAGTCATCTCCGGTGAACTTTTGTATGGGAAAAGTCATCTCCGGTGAACTTTTGTATGGGAAAAGTCATCTCCGGTGAACTTTTGTATTGGGAAAGTCATCTCCGGTGAACTTTTATATTGGGAAAGTCATGCCCGGTGAACTTTTGTATTGGGAAAGTCATCTCCGGTGAACTTTTGTATTGGGAAAGTCATCTCCGGTGAACTTTTGTATTGGGAAAGTCATGCCCGGTGAACTTTTGTATTGGGAAAGTCATCTCCGGTGAACTTTTGTATGGGAAAAGTCATCTCCGGTGAACTTTTGTATTGGGAAAGTCATCTCCGGTGAACTTTTGTATGGGAAAAGTCATCTCCGGTGAACTTTTGTATTGGGAAAGTCATGCCCGGTGAACTTTTGTATTGGGAAAGTCATCTCCGGTGAACTTTTGTATGGGAAAAGTCATCTCCGGTGAACTTTTGTATTGGGAAAGTCATCTCCGGTGAACTTTTGTATGGAAAAGTCATCTCCGGTGAACTTTTGTATTGGGAAAGTCATCTCCGGTGAACTTTTGTATTGGGAAAGTCATGCCCGGTGAACTTTTGTATCGGAAAAGTCATCTCCGGTGAACTTTTGTATTGGGAAAGTCATGCCCGGTGAACTTTTGTATTGGGAAAGTCATCTCCGGTGAACTTTTTTATGGGAAAAGTCATCTCCGGTGAACTTTTTTATGGGAAAAGTCATCTCCGGCGAACTTTTGTATGGGAAAAGTCATCTCCGGTGAACTTTTGTATGGGAAAAGTCATCTCCGGTGAACTTTTATATTGGGAAAGTCATCTCCGGTGAACTTTTGTATGGGAAAGTCATCTCCGGTGAACTTTTGTATGGGAAAAGTCATCTCCGGTGAACTTTTGTATTGGGAAAGTCATCTCCGGTGAACTTTTGTATTGGGAAAGTCATCTCCGGTGAACTTTTGTATTGGGAAAGTCATCTCCGGTGAACTTTTGTATTGGAAAGTCATCTCCGGTGAACTTTTGAATGGGAAAAGTCATCTCCGGTGAACTTTTGTATGGGAAAAGTCATCTCCGGTGAACTTTTGTATGGGAAAAGTCATCTCCGGTGAACTTTTGTATTGGGAAAGTCATCTCCGGTGAACTTTTATATTGGGAAAGTCATGCCCGGTGAACTTTTGTATTGGGAAAGTCATCTCCGGTGAACTTTTGTATTGGGAAAGTTATCTCCGGTGAACTTTTGTATTGGGAAAGTTATCTCCGGTGAACTTTTGTATTGGGAAAGTCATCTCCGGTGAACTTTTGTATGGGAAAAGTCATCTCCGGTGAACTTTTGTATTGGGAAAGTCATCTCCGGTGAACTTTTGTATGGGAAAAATCATCTCCGGTGAACTTTTGTATTGGGAAAGTCATGCCCGGTGAACTTTTGTATTGGGAAAGTCATCTCCGGTGAACTTTTGTATGGGAAAAGTCATCTCCGGTGAACTTTTGTATTGGGAAAGTCATCTCCGGTGAACTTTTGTATGGGAAAAGTCATCTCCGGTGAACTTTTGTATTGGGAAAGTCATGCCCGGTGAACTTTTGTATTGGGAAAGTCATCTCCGGTGAACTTTTGTATTGGGAAGTCATGCCCGGTGAACTTTTGTATTGGGAAAGTCATGGCCCGTGAACTTTTATATTGGGAAAGTCATCTCCGGTGAACTTTTGTATTGGGAAAGTCATCTCCGGTGAACTTTTGTATGGGAAAAGTCATCTCCGGTGAACTTTTGTATTGGGAAAGTCATCTCCGGTGAACTTTTGTATGGGAAAGTCATCTCCGGTGAACTTTTGTATGGGAAAAGTCATCTCCGGTGAACTTTTGTATGGGAAAAGTCATCTCCGGTGAACTTTTGTATTGGGAAAGTCATCTCCGGTGAACTTTTGTATGGGAAAAGTCATCTCCGGTGAACTTTGTATGGGAAAAGTCATCTCCGGTGAACTTTTGTATTGGGAAAGTCATCTCCGGTGAACTTTTGTATGGGAAAAGTCATCTCCGGTGAACTTTTGTATTGGGAAAGTCATCTCCGGTGAACTTTTGTATTGGGAAAGTCATCTCCGGTGAACTTTTGTATGGGAAAAGTCATCTCCGGTGAACTTTTGTATTGGGAAAGTCATCTCCGGTGAACTTTTGTATGGGAAAAGTCATCTCCGGTGAACTTTTGTATTGGGAAAGTCATGCCCGGTGAACTTTTGTATTGGGAAAACCATGCCCGGTGAACTTTTGTATTGGGAAAGTCATCTCCGGTGAACTTTTGTATGGGAAAAGTCATCTCCGGTGAACTTTTGTATTGGGAAAGTCATCTCCGGTGAACTTTTGTATGGAAAAGTCATCTCCGGTGAACTTTTTGTATTGGGAAAGTCATCTCCGGTGAACTTTTGTATGGGAAAAGTCATCTCCGGTGAACTTTTGTATGGGAAAAGTCATCTCCGGTGAACTTTTGTATTGGGAAAGTCATCTCCGGTGAACTTTTATATTGGGAAAGTCATGCCCGGTGAACTTTTGTATTGGGAAAGTCATCTCCGGTGAACTTTTGTATTGGGAAAGTCATCTCCGGTGAACTTTTGTATTGGGAAAGTCATCTCCGGTGAACTTTTGTATGGGAAAAGTCATCTCCGGTGAACTTTTGTATTGGGAAAGTCATGCCCGGTGAACTTTTGTATTGGGAAAGTCATCTCCGGTGAACTTTTGTATGGGAAAAGTCATCTCCGGTGAACTTTTGTATTGGGAAAGTCATCTCCGGTGAACTTTTGTATGGGAAAAGTCGTCTCCGGTGAACTTTTGTATTGGGAAAGTCATGCCCGGTGAACTTTTGTATTGGGAAAGTCATCTCCGGTGAACTTTTGTATGGGAAAAGTCATCTCCGGTGAACTTTTGTATTGGGAAAGTCATCTCCGGTGAACTTTTGTATGGGAAAAGTCATCTCCGGTGAACTTTTGTATTGGGAAAGTCATCTCCGGTGAACTTTTGTATTGGGAAAGTCATGCCCGGTGAACTTTTGTATCGGAAAAGTCATCTCCGGCGAACTTTTGTATTGGAAAGTCATGCCCGGTGAACTTT
Source organism: Musca autumnalis (assembly GCF_047663935.1). NCBI lineage: Eukaryota > Metazoa > Arthropoda > Insecta > Diptera > Muscidae > Musca > Musca autumnalis. Next base: position 17,532 of record NW_027411932.1, read on the forward strand.
TGTATTGGGGAAAGTCATCTCCGGTGAACTTTTTTTATGGGAAAAGTCATCTCTGGTGAACTTTTGTATGGGAAAGGTCATCTCCGGTGAACTTTTGTATGGGAAAAGTCATCTCCGGTGAACTTTTATATTGGGAAAGTCATCTCCGGTGAACTTTTGTATGGGAAAAGTCATCTCCGGTGAACTTTTGTATGGGAAAAGTCATCTCCGGTGAACTTTTGTATTGGGAAAGTCATCTCCGGTGAACTTTTGTATTGGGAAAGTCATCTCCGGTGAACTTTTGTATTGGGAAAGTCATCTCCGGTGAACTTTTGTATGGGAAAAGTCATCTCCGGTGAACTTTTGTATTGGGAAAGTCATGCCCGGTGAACTTTTGTATTGGGAAAGTCATCTCCGGTGAACTTTTGTATGGGAAAAGTCATCTCCGGTGAACTTTTGTATTGGGAAAGTCATCTCCGGTGAACTTTTGTATGGGAAAAGTCATCTCCGGTGAAATTTTGTATTGGGAAAGTCATGCCCGGTGAACTTTTGTATTGGGAAAGTCATCTCCGGTGAACTTTTGTATGGGAAAAGTCATCTCCGGTGAACTTTTGTATTGGGAAAGTCATCTCCGGTGAACTTTTGTATGGGAAAAGTCATCTCCGGTGAACCTTTGTATTGGGAAAGTTATGCCCGGTGAACTTTTGTATTGGGAAAGTCATCTCCGGTGAACTTTTGTATTGAGAAAGTCATCTCCGGTGAACTTTTGTATTGGGAAAGTCATCTCCGGTGAACGTTTGTATTGGGAAAGTCATCTCCGGTGAACTTTTGTATTGGGAAAGTCATCTCCGGTGAACTTTTGTATGGATAAGTCATCTCCGGTGAACTTTTGTATTGGGAAAGTCATCTCCGGTGAACTTTTGTATTGGGAAAGTCATCTCCGGTGAATTTTGTATGGGAAAAGTCATCTCCGGTGAACTTTTGTATTGGGAAAGTCATCTCGGTGAACTTTTGTATGGGAAAAGTCATCTCCGGTGAACTTTTGTATGGGAAAATTCATCTCCGGTGAACTTTTGTGTTGGGGAAATTCATCTCCGGTGAACTTTTATATTGGGAAAGTCATGCCCGGTGAACTTTTGTATTGGGAAAGTCATCTCCGGTGAACTTTTGTATTGGGAAAGTCATCTCCGGTGAACTTTTGTATTGGGAAAGTCATCTCCGGTGAACTTTTGTATGGGAAAAGTCATCTCCGGTGAACTTTTGTATTGGGAAAGTCATGCCCGGTGAAATTTTGTATTGGGAAAGTCATCTCCGGTGAACTTTTGTATGGGAAAAGTCATCTCCGGTGAACTTTGTATTGGGAAAAGTCATCTCCGTGAACTTTTGTATGGGAAAAGTCATCTCCGGTGAACTTTTGTATTGGGAAAGTCATGCCCGGTGAACTTTTGTATTGGGAAAGTCATCTCCGGTGAACTTTTGTATGGGAAAAATCATCTCCGGTGAACTTTTGTATGGGAAAAGTCATCTCCGGTGAACTTTTGTATGGGAAAAGTCATCTCCGGTGAACTTTTATATTGGGAAAGTCATCTCCGGTGAACTTTTGTATGGGAAAAGTCATCTCCGGTGAACTTTTGTATTGGGAAAAGTCATCTCCGGTGAACTTTTGTATTGGAAAAGCCATCTCCGGTGAACTTTTGTATTGGGAAATTCATCTCCGGTGAACTTTTGTATGGGAAAGTCATCTCCGGTGAACTTTTGTATGGGAAAAGTCATCTCCGGTGAACTTTTGTATTGGGAAAGTCATGCCCGGTGAACTTTTGTATTGGGAAAGTCATGCCCGGTGAACTTTTGTATTGGGAAAGTCATCTCCGGTGAACTTTTGTATTGGGAAAGTCATGCCCGGTGAACTTTTGTATTGGGAAAGTCATGCCCGGTGAACTTTTGTATGGGAAAAAGTCATCTCCGGTGAACTTTTGTATTGGGAAAGTCATGCCCGGTGAACTTTTATATTGGGAAAGTCATCTCCGGTGAACTTTTGTATTGGGAAAGTCATCTCCGGTGAACTTTTGTATGGGAAAAGTCATCTCCGGTGAACTTTGTATTGGGAAAGTCATCTCCGGTGAACTTTTGTATGGGAAAAGTCATCTCGGTGAACTTTTGTATTGGGAAAGTCATCTCCGGTGAACTTTTGTATTGGGAAAGTCATCTCCGGTGAACTTTTGTATGGGAAAAGTCATCTCCGGTGACCTTTTGTATGGGAAAAGTCATCTCCGGTGAACTTTTATATGGGAAAAGTCATCTCCGGTAAACTTTTGTATGGGAAAAAGTCATCTCCGGTGAACTTTTGTATTGGGAAAGTCATCTCCGGTGAACTTTTGTATGGGAAAAGTCATCTCCGGTGAACTTTTGTATTGGGAAAGTCATCTCCGGTGAACTTTTGTATGGGAAAAGTCATCTCCGGTGAACTTTTGTATTGGGAAAGTCATCTCCGGTGAACTTTTGTATTGGGAAAGTCATCTCCGGTGAATTTTTGTATTGGGAAAGTCATCTCCGGTGAACTTTTGTATTGGGAAAGTCATCTCCGGTGAACTTTTGTATTGGGAAAGTCATCTCCGGTGAACTTTTGTATGGGAAAAGTCATCTCCGGTGAACTTTTGTATTGGGAGAGTCATCTCCGGTGAACTTTTGTATGGGAAAAGTCATCTCCGGTGAACTTTTGTATTGGGAAAGTCATCTCCGGTAAACTTTTGTATGGGAAAAGTCATCTCCGGTGAACTTTTGTATTGGGAAAGTCATCTCCGGTGAACTTTTGTATGGGAAAAATCATCTCCGGTGAACTTTTGTATTGGCAAAGTCATGCCCGGTGAACTTTTGTATTGGGAAAGTCATGCCCGGTGAACTTTTGTATTGGGAAAGTCATGCCCGGTGAACTTTTATATGGGAAAGTCATCTCCGGTGAACTTTTGTATTGGGAAAGTCATCTCCGGTGAACTTTGTATGGGAAAAGTCATCTCCGGTGAACTTTTGTATTGGGAAAGTCATCTCCGGTGAACTTTTGTATGGGAAAGTCATCTCCGGTGAACTTTTGTATGGGAAAGTCATCTCCGGTGAACTTTTGTATGGGAAAAGTCATCTCCGGTGAACTTTTGTATTGGGAAAGTCATCTCCGGTGAACTTTTGTATTGGGAAAGTCATCTCCGGTGAACTTTTGTATGGGAAAAGTCATCTCCGGTGAACTTTTGTATTGGGAAAAGTCATCTCCGGTGAACTTTTGTATGGGAAAAGTCATCTCCGGTGAACTTTTGTATTGGGAAAGTCATCTCCGGTGAACTGGAAAAGTAGAACTTTTGTATGGGAAAAGTCATCCTCCGGTGTACTTTTGTATTGGGAAAGTCATCTCCGGTGAACTTTTGTATTGGGAAAGTCATCTTCAGGTGAACTTTTGTATGGGAAAAGTCATCTCCGGTGAACTTTTGTATTGGGAAAGTCATCTCCGGTGAACTTTTGTATGGGAAAAGTCATCTCCGGTGAACTTTTGTATTGGGAAAGTCATGCCCCGGTGAACTTTTGTATTGGGAAAGTCATCTCCGGTGAACTTTTGTATTGGGAAAGTCATCTCCGGTGAACTTTTGTATGGGAAAAGTCATCTCCGGTGAACTTTTGTATTGGGAAAGTCATCTCCGGTGAACTTTTGTATTGGGAAAGTCATGCCCGGTGAACTTTTATATTGGGAAAGTCATCTCCGGTGAACTTTTGTATTGGGAAAGTCATCTCTGGTGAACTTTTGTATTGGGAAAGTCATCTCCGGTGAACTTTTGTATGGGAAAGTCATCTCCGGTGAACTTTTGTATGGGAAAAGTCATCTCCGGTGAACTTTTGTATGGGAAAAGTCATCTCGGTGAACTTTTGTATTGGGAAAGTCATCTCCGGTGAACTTTTGTATTGGGAAAGTCATCTCCGGTGAACTTTTATATTGGGAAAGTCATGCCCGGTGAACTTTTGTTTTGGGAAAGTCATGCCCGGTGAACTTTTGTATGGGAAAAGTCATCTCCGGTGAACTTTTGTATTGGGAAAGTCATGCCCGGTGAACTTTTGTATTGGGAAAGTCATGCCCGGTGAACTTTTATATTGGGAAAGTCATCTCCGGTGAACTTTTGTATTGGGAAAGTCATCTCCGGTGAACTTTTGTATGGGAAAAGTCATCTCCGGTGAACTTTTGTATTGGGAAAGTCATGCCCCGGTGAACTTTTGTATTGGGAAAGTCATGCCCGGTGAACTTTTGTATTGGGAAAGTCATCTCCGGTGAACTTTTGTATTGGGAAAGTCATGCCCGGTGAACTTTTGTATTGGGAAAGTCATGCCCGGTGAACTTTTGTATGGGAAAAGTCAACTCCGGTGAACTTTTGTATTGGGAAAGTCATGCCCGGTGAACTTTTATATTGGGAAAGTCATCTCCGGTGAACTTTTGTATTGGGAAAGTCATCTCCGGTGAACTTTTGTAAGGGAAAAGTCATCTCCGGTGAACTTTTGTATTGGGAAAGTCATCTCCGGTGAACTTTTGTATGGGAAAAGTCATCTCCGGTGAACTTTTGTATTGGGAAAGTCATCTCCGGTGAACTTTTGTATTGGGAAAGTCATCTCCGGTGAACTTTTGTATGGGAAAAGTCATCTCCGGTGAACTTTTGTATGGGAAAAGTCATCTCCGGTGAACTTTTGTATGGGAAAAGTCATCTCCGGTGAACTTTTGTATTGGGAAAGTCATCTCCGGTGAACTTTTGTATGGGAAAAGTCATCTCCGGTGAACTTTTGCATGGGAAAAGTCATCTCCGGTGAACTTTTGTATTGGGAAAGTCATCTCCGGTGAACTTTTGTATTGGGAAAGTCATCTCCGGTGAACTTTTGTATTGGGAAAGTCATGCCCGGTGAACTTTTATATTGGGAAAGTCATCTCCGGTGAACTTTTGTATTGGGAAAGTCATCTCCGGTGAACTTTTGTATGGGAAAAGTCATCTCCGGTGAACTTTTGTATTGGGAAAGTCATCTCGGTGAACTTTTGTATGGGAAAGTCATCTCCGGTGAACTTTTGTATTGGGAAAGTCATCTCCGGTGAACTTTTGTATGGGAAAGTCATCTCCGGTGAACTTTTGTATGGGAAAAGTCATCTCCGGTGAACTTTTGTATGGGAAAAGTCATCTCCGGTGAACTTTTGTATTGGGAAAGTCATCTCCGGTGAACTTTTGTATTGGGAAAGTCATCTCCGGTGAACTTTTATATTGGGAAAGTCATGCCCGGTGAACTTTTGTTTTGGGAAAGTCATGCCCGGTGAACTTTTGTATGGGAAAAGTCATCTCCTGTGAACTTTTGTATTGGGAAAGTCATGCCCGGTGAACTTTTGTATTGGGAAAGTCATGCCCGGTGAACTTTTATATTGGGAAAGTCATCTCCGGTGAACTTTTGTATTGGGAAAGTCATCTCCGGTGAACTTTTGTATGGGAAAAGTCATCTCCGGTGAACTTTTGTATTGGGAAAGTCATGCCCGGTGAACTTTTGTATTGGGAAAGTCATGCCCGGTGAACTTTTGTATTGGGAAAGTCATGCCCGGTGAACTTTTGTATTGGGAAAGTCATGCCCGGTGAACTTTTGTATTGGGAAAGTCATGCCCGGTGAACTTTTGTATGGGAAAAGTCATCTCCGGTGAACTTTTGTATTGGGAAAGTCATGCCCGGTGAACTTTTATATTGGGAAAGTCATCTCCGGTGAACTTTTGTATTGGGAAAGTCATCTCCGGTGAACTTTTGTATGGGAAAAAGTCATCTGCGGTGAACTTTTGTATTGGGAAAGTCATCTCCGGTGAACTTTTGTATGGGAAAAATCATCTCCGGTGAACTTTTGTATTGGGAAAGTCATGCCCGGTGAACTTTTGTATTGGGAAAGTCATGCCCGGTGAACTTTTGTATTGGGAAAGTCATGCCCGGTGAACTTTTATATTGGGAAAGTCATCTCCGGTGAACTTTTGTATTGGGAAAGTCATCTCCGGTGAACTTTTGTATGGAAAAGTCATCTCCGGTGAACTTTTGTATTGGGAAAGTCATCTCCGGTGAACTTTTGTATGGGAAAGTCATCTCCGGTGAACTTTTGTATTGGGAAAGTCATCTCCGGTGAACTTTTGTATGGGAAAGTCATCTCCGGTGAACTTTTGTATGGGAAAAGTCATCTCCGGTGAACTTTTGTATGGGAAAAGTCATCTCCGGTGAACTTTTGTATTGGGAAAGTCATCTCCGGTGAACTTTTGTATTGGGAAAGTCACCTCGGTGAACTTTTATATTGGGAAAGTCATGCCCGGTGAACTTTTGTTTTGGGAAAGTCATGCCCGGTGAACTTTTGTATGGGAAAAGTCATCTCCGGTGAACTTTTGTATTGGGAAAGTCATGCCCGGTGAACTTTTGTATTGGGAAAGTCATGCCCGGTGAACTTTTATATTGGGAAAGTCATCTCCGGTGAACTTTTGTATTGGGAAAGTCATCTCCGGTGAACTTTTGTATGGGAAAAGTCATCTCCGGTGAACTTTTGTATTGGGAAAGTCATGCCCGGTGAACTTTTGTATTGGGAAAGTCATGCCGGTGAACTTTTGTATTGCGAAAGTCATCTCCGGTGAACTTTTGTATTGGGAAAGTCATGCCCGGTGAACTTTTGTATTGGGAAAGTCATGCCCGGTGAACTTTTGTATGGGAAAAGTCATCTCCGGTGAACTTTTGTATTGGGAAAGTCATGCCCGGTGAACTTTTATATTGGGAAAGTCATCTCGGTGAACTTTTGTATTGGGAAAGTCATCTCCGGTGAACTTTTGTATGGGAAAAGTCATCTCCGGTGAACTTTTGTATTGGGAAAGTCATCTCCGGTGAACTTTTGTATGGGAAAAGTCATCTCCGGTGAACTTTTGTATTGGGAAAGTCATCTCCGGTGAACTTTTGTATTGGGAAAGTCATCTCCGGTGAACTTTTGTATGGGAAAAGTCATCTCCGGTGAACTTTTGTATGGGAAAAGTCATCTCCGGTGAACTTTTGTATGGGAAAAGTCATCTCCGGTGAACTTTTGTATTGGGAAAGTCATCTCCGGTGAACTTTTGTATGGGAAAAGTCATCTCCGGTGAACTTTTGTATGGGAAAAGTCATCTTCGGTGAACTTTTGTATTGGGAAAGTCATCTCCGGTGAACTTTTGTATTGGGAAAGTCATCTCCGGTGAACTTTTGTATGGGAAAAGTCATCTCCGGTGAACTTTTGTATTGGGAAAGTCATCTCCGGTGAACTTTTGTATGGGAAAAAATCATCTCCGGTGAACTTTTGTATTGGGAAAGTCATGCCCGGTGAACTTTTGTATTGGGAAAGTCATGCCCCGGTGAACTTTTGTATTGGGAAAGTCATGCCCGGTGAACTTTTATATTGGGAAAGTCATCTCCGGTGAACTTTTGTATTGGGAAAGTCATCTCCGGTGAACTTTTGTATGGGAAAAGTCATCTCCGGTGAACTTTTGTATTGGGAAAGTCATCTCCGGTGAACTTTTGTATGGGAAAGTCACCTCCGGCGAACTTTTGTATGGGAAAAGTCATCTCCGGTGAACTTTTGTATGGGAAAAGTCATCTCCGGTGAACTTTTGTATTGGGAAAGTCATCTCCGGTGAACTTTTGTATGGGAAAAGTCATCTCCGGTGAACTTTTGTATTGGGAAAGTCATGCCCGGTGAACTTTTGTATTGGGAAAGTCATCTCCGGTGAACTTTTGTATTGGGAAAGTCATCTCCGGTGAACTTTTGTATGGGAAAAGTCATCTCCGGTGAACTTTTGTATTGGGAAAGTCATCTCCGGTGAACTTTTGTATTGGGAAAGTCATGCCCGGTGATCTTTTATATTGGGAAAGTCATCTCCGGTGAACTTTTGTATTGGGAAAGTCATCTCCGGTGAACTTTTGTATTGGGAAAGTCATCTCCGGTGAACTTTTGTATGGGAAAGTCATCTCCGGTGAACTTTTGTATGGGAAAAGTCATCTCCGGTGAACTTTTGTATGGGAAAAGTCATCTCCGGTGAACTTTTGTATTGGGAAAGTCATCTCCGGTGAACTTTTGTATTGGGAAAGTCATCTCCGGTGAACTTTTATATTGGGAAAGTCATGCCCGGTGAACTTTTGTTTTGGGAAAGTCATGCCCGGTGAACTTTTGTATGGGAAAAGTCATCTCCGGTGAACTTTTGTATTGGCAAAGTCATGCCCGGTGAACTTTTGTATTGGGAAAGTCATGCCCGGTGAACTTTTGTATTGGGAAAGTCATCTCCGGTGAACTTTTGTATGGGAAAAGTCATCTCCGGTGAACTTTTGTATTGGGAAAGTCATGCCCGGTGAACTTTTGTATTGGGAAAGTCATCTCCGGTGAACTTTTGTATTGGGAAAGTCATCTCCGGTGAACTTTTGTATGGGAAAAGTCATCTCCGGTGAACTTTTGTATTGGGAAAGTCATCTCCGGTGAACTTTTGTATTGGGAAAGTCATCTCCGGTGAACTTTTGTATTGGGAAAGTCATCTCCGGTGAACTTTTGTATGGGAAAAGTCATCTCCGGTGAACTTTTGTATTGGGAAAGTCATCTCCGGTGAACTTTTGTATTGGGAAAGTCATGCCCGGTGAACTTTTATATTGGGAAAGTCATCTCCGGTGAACTTTTGTATTGGGAAAGTCATCTCCGGTGAACTTTTGTATTGGGAAAGTCATCTCCGGTGAACTTTTGTATGGGAAAGTCATCTCCGGTGAACTTTTGTATGGGAAAAGTCATCTCCGGTGAACTTTTGTATGGGAAAAGTCATCTCCGGTGAACTTTTGTATTGGGAAAGTCATCTCCGGTGAACTTTTGTATTGGGAAAGTCATCTCCGGTGAACTTTTATATTGGGAAAGTCATGCCCGGTGAACTTTTGTTTTGGGAAAGTCATGCCCGGTGAACTTTTGTATGGGAAAAGTCATCTCCGGTGAACTTTTGTATTGGGAAAGTCATGCCCGGTGAACTTTTGTATTGGGAAAGTCATGCCCGGTGAACTTTTATATTAGGAAAGTCATCTCCGGTGAACTTTTGTATTGGGAAAGTCATCTCCGGTGAACTTTTGTATGGGAAAAGTCATCTCCGGTGAACTTTTGTATTGGGAAAGTCATGCCCGGTGAACTTTTGTATTGGGAAAGTCATGCCCGGTGAACTTTTGTATTGGGAAAGTCATCTCCGGTGAACTTTTGTATTGGGAAAGTCATGCCCGGTGAACTTTTGTATTGGGAAAGTCATGCCCGGTGAACTTTTGTATGGGAAAAGTCATCCTCCGGTGAACTTTTGTATTGGGAAAGTCATGCCCGGTGACTTTTATATTGGGAAAGTCATCTCCGGTGAACTTTTGTATGGGAAAAGTCATCTCCGGTGAACTTTTGTATTGGGAAAGTCATCTCCGGTGAACTTTTGTATTGGGAAAGTCATCTCCGGTGAACTTTTGTATGGGAAAAGTCATCTCCGGTGAACTTTTGTATGGGAAAAGTCATCTCCGGTGAACTTTTGTATGGGAAAAGTCATCTCCGGTGAACTTTTGTATTGGGAAAGTCATCTCCGGTGAACTTTTGTATGGGAAAAGTCATCTCCGGTGAACTTTTGTATGGGAAAAGTCATCTCCGGTGAACTTTTGTATTGGGAAAGTCATGCCCTGTGAACTTTTGTATTGGGAAAGTCATCTCCGGTGAACTTTTGTATTGGGAAAGTCATCTCCGGTGAACTTTTGTATGGGAAAAGTCATCTCCGGTGAACTTTTGTATTGGGAAAGTCATCTCCGGTGAACTTTTGTATTGGGAAAATCATGCCCGGTGAACTTTTATATTGGGAAAGTCATCTCCGGTGAACTTTTGTATTGGGAAAGTCATCTCCGGTGAACTTTTGTATTGGGAAAGTCATCTGCGGTGAACTTTTGTATGGGAAAGTCATCTCCGGTGAACTTTTGTATGGGAAAAGTCATCTCCGGTGAACTTTTGTATGGGAAAAGTCATCTCCGGTGAACTTTTGTATTGGGAAAGTCATCTCCGGTGAACTTTTGTATTGGGAAAGTCATCTCCGGTGAACTTTTATATTGGGAAAGTCATGCCCGGTGAACTTTTGTTTTGGGAAAGTCATGCCCGGTGAACTTTTGTATGGGAAAAGTCATCTCCGGTGAACTTTTGTATTGGGAAAGTCATGCCCGGTGAACTTTTGTATTGGGAAAGTCATGCCCGGTGAACTTTTATATTGGGAAAGTCATCTCCGGTGAACTTTTGTATTGGGAAAGACATCTCCGGTGAACTTTTGTATGGGAAAAGTCATCTCCGGTGAACTTTTGTATTGGGAAAGTCATCTCCGGTGAACTTTAGTATGGGAAAGTCATCTCCGGTGAACTTTTGTATGGGAAAAGTCATCTCCGGTGAACTTTTGTATGGGAAAAGTCATCTCCGGTGAACTTTTGTATTGGGAAAGTCATCTCCGGTGAACTTTTGTATGGGAAAAGTCATCTCCGGTGAACTTTTGTATGGGAAAAGTCATCTCCGGTGAACTTTTGTATTGGGGAATTCATCTCCGGTGAACTTTTGTATGGGAAAAGTCATCTCCCGTGAACTTTTGTATTGGGAAAGTCATCTCCGGTGAACTTTTGTATTGGGAAAGTCATCTCCGGTGAACTTTTGTATGGGAAAAGTCATCTCCGGTGAACTTTTGTATTGGGAAAGTCATCTCCGGTGAACTTTTGTATGGGAAAAGTCATCTCCGGTGAACTTTTGTATTGGGAAAGTCATGCCCGGTGAACTTTTGTATTGGGAAAGTCATGCCCGGTGAACTTTTGTATGGGAAAAGTCATCTCCGGTGAACTTTTGTATTGGGAAAGTCATCTCCGGTGAACTTTTGTATTGGGAAAGTCATCTCCGGTGAACTTTTGTATGGGAAAAGTCATCTCCGGTGAACTTTTGTATTGGGAAAGTCATCTCCGGTGAACTTTTGTATGGGAAAAGTCATCTCCGGTGAACTTTTGTATTGGGAAAGTCATCTCCGGTGAACTTTTGTATGGGAAAAGTCATCTCCGGTGAACTTTTGTATTGGGAAAGTCATGCCCGGTGAACTTTTGTATTGGGAAAGTCATGCCCGGTGAACTTTTGTATGGGAAAAGTCATCTCCGGTGAACTTTTGTATTGGGAAAGTCATGCCCGGTGAACTTTTATATTGGGAAAGTCATCTCCGGTGAACTTTTGTATTGGGAAAGTCATCTCCGGTGAACTTTTGTATGGGAAAAGTCATCTCCGGTGAACTTTTGTATTGGGAAAGTCATCTCCGGTGAACTTTTGTATGGGAAAAGTCATCTCCGGTGAACTTTTGTATTGGGAAAGTCATCTCCGGTGAACTTTTGTATGGGAAAAGACATCTCCGGTGAACTTTTGTATTGGGAAAGTCATGCCCGGTGAACTTTTGTATGGGAAAAGTCATCTCCGGTGAACTTTTGTATTGGGAAAGTCATCTCCGGTGAACTTTTGTATGGGAAAAGTCATCTCCGGTGAACTTTTATATTGGGAAAGTCATCTCCGGTGAACTTTTGTATGGGAAAAGTCATCTCCGGTGAACTTTTGTGTTGGGAAAGTCATGCCCGGTGAACTTTTGTATTGGGAAAGTCATGCCCGGTGAACTTTTGTATTGGGAAAGTCATCTCCGGTGAACTTTTGTATTGGGAAAGTCATGCCCGGTGAACTTTTGTATTGGGAAAGTCATCTCCGGTGAACTTTTGCATGGGAAAAGTCATCTCCGGTGAACTTTTGTATTGGGAAAGTCATCTCCGGTGAACTTTTGTATTGGGAAAGTCATGCCCGGTGAACTTTTGTATGGGAAAAGTCATCTCCGGTGAACTTTTGTATTGGGAAAGTCATCTCCGGTGAACTTTTGTATGGGAAAAGTCATCTCCGGTGAACTTTTGTATTGGGAAAGTCATCTCCGGTGAACTTTTATATTGGGAAAGTCATCTCCGGTGAACTTTTGTATTGGGAAAGTCGTGCCCGGTGAACTTTTGTATTGGGAAAGTCATGCCCGGTGAACTTTTATATTGGGAAAGTCATGCCCGGTGAACTTTTGTATTGGGAAAGTCGTGCCCGGTGAACTTTTGTATTGGGAAAGTCATGCCCGGTGAACTTTTGTATTGGGAAAGTCATCTCCGGTGAACTTTTGTATTGGGAAAGTCATCTCCGGCGAACTTTTGTATGGGAAAAGTCATCTCCGGTGAACTTTTGTATTGGGAAAGTCATCTCCGGTGAACTTTTGTATGGGAAAAGTCATCTCCGGTGAACTTTTGTATAGGAAAAGTCATCTCCGGTGAACTTTTGTATTGGGAAAGTCATCTCCGGTGAACTTTTGTATGGGAAAAGTCATCTCCGGTGAACTTTTGTATTGGGAAAGTCATCTCCGGTGAACTTTTGTATGGGAAAAGTCATCTCCGGTGAACTTTTGTATTGGGAAAGTCATGCCCGGTGAACTTTTGTATTGGGAAAGTCATGCCCGGTGAACTTTTGTATTGGGAAAGTCATGCCCGGTGAACTTTTGTATTGGGAAAGTCGTGCCCGGTGAACTTTTGTATTGGGAAAGTCATGCCCGGTGAACTTTTGTATTGGGAAAGTCATGCCCGGTGAACTTTTGTATTGGGAAAGTCATGCCCGGTGAACTTTTGTATGGGAAAAGTCATCTCCGGTGAACTTTTGTATGGGAAAAGTCATCTCCGGTGAACTTTTGTATTGGGAAAGTCATCTCCGGTGAACTTTTGTATGGGAAAAGTCATCTCCGGTGAACTTTTGTATGGGAAAAGTCATCTCCGGTGAACTTTTGTATTGGGAAAGTCATCTCCGGTGAACTTTTGTATGGGAAAAGTCATCTCCGGTGAACTTTTGTATTGGGAAAGTCATCTCCGGTGAACTTTTATATTGGGAAAGTCATGCCCGGTGAACTTTTGTATTGGGAAAGTCATCTCCGGTGAACTTTTGTATTGGGAAAGTCATCTCCGGTGAACTTTTGTATTGGGAAAGTCATCTCCGGTGAACTTTTGTATGGGAAAAGTAATCTCCGGTGAACTTTTGTATTGGGAAAGTCATCTCCGGTGAACTTTTGTATGGGAAAGTCATGCCCGGTGAACTTTTATATTGGGAAAGTCATCTCCGGTGAACTTTTGTATTGGGAAAGTCATGCCCGGTGAACTTTTGTATTGGGAAAGTCATGCCCGGTGAACTTTTGTATTGGGAAAGTCATGCCCGGTGAACTTTTGTATTGGGAAAGTCGTGCCCGGTGAACTTTTGTATTGGGAAAGTCATGCCCGGTGAACTTTTGTATTGGGAAAGTCATGCCCGGTGAACTTTTGTATTGGGAAAGTCATGCCCGGTGAACTTTTGTATGGGAAAAGTCATCTCCGGTGAACTTTTGTATTGGGAAAGTCATCTCCGGTGAACTTTTGTATGGGAAAAGTCATCTCCGGTGAACTTTTGTATTTGGAAAGTCATCTTCGGTGAACTTTTGTATGGGAAAAGTCATCTCCGGTGAACTTTTGTATGGGAAAAGTCATCTCCGGTGAACTTTTGTATGAGAAAAGTCATCTCCGGTGAACTTTTGTATGGGAAAAGTCATCTCCGGTGAACTTTTGTATTGGGAAAGTCATCTCCGGTGAACTTTTGTATGGGAAAAGTCATCTCCGGTGAACTTTTGTATTGGGAAAGTCATCTCCGGTGAACTTTTGTATTGGGAAAGTCATCTCCGGTGAACTTTTGTATGGGAAAAGTCATCTCCGGTGAACTTTTGTATTGGGAAAGTCATCTCCGGTGAACTTTTGTATGGGAAAAGTCATCTCCGGTGAACTTTTGTATTGGGAAAGTCATGCCCGGTGAACTTTTGTATTGGGAAAGTCATGCCCGGTGAACCTTTGTATTGGAAAAGTCATCTCCGGTGAACTTTTGTATTGGGAAAGTCATCTTCGGTGAACTTTTGTATTGGGAAAGTCATCTCCGGTGAATTTTTGTATGGGAAAAGTCATCTCCGGTGAACTTTTGTATTGGGAAAGTCATCTCCGGTGAACTTTTGTATGGGAAAAGTCATCTCCGGTGAACTTTTGTATTGGGAAAGTCATCTCCGGTGAACTTTTGTATGGGAAAAGTCATCTCCGGTGAACTTTTGTATTGGGAAAGTCATGCCCGGTGAACTTTTGTATTGGGAAAGTCATGCCCGGTGAACTTTTGTATGGGAAAAGTCATCTCCGGTGAACTTTTGTATTGGGAAAGTCATGCCCGGTGAACTTTTATATTGGGAAAGTCATCTCCGGTGAACTTTTGTATTGGGAAAGTCATCTCCGGTGAACTTTTGTATGGGAAAAGTCATCTCCGGTGAACTTTTGTATTGGGAAAGTCATCTCCGGTGAACTTTTGTATGGGAAAAGTCATCTCCGGTGAACTTTTGTATTGGGAAAGTCATCTCCGGTGAACTTTTGTATGGGAAAAGTCATCTCCGGTGAACTTTTGTATGGGAAAAGTCATCTCCGGTGAACTTTTGTATTGGGAAAGTCATCTCCGGTGAACTTTTGTATTGGGAAAGTCATCTCCGGTGAACTTTTGTATGGGAAAAGTCATCTCCGGTGAACTTTTGTATTGGGAAAGTCATCTCCGGTGAACTTTTGTATTGGGAAAGTCATCTCCGGTGAACTTTTGTATTGGGAAAGTCATGCCCGGTGAACTTTTGTATTGGGAAAGTCATGTCCGGTGAACTTTTGTATTGGGAAAGTCATGCCCGGTGAACTTTTGTATTGGGAAAGTCATCTCCGGTGAACTTTTGTATGGGAAAAGCCATCTCCGGTGAACTTTTGTATTGGGAAAGTCATCTCCGGTGAACTTTTGTATGGGAAAAGTCATCTCCGGTGAACTTTTGTATTGGGAAAGTCATCTCCGGTGAACTTTTGTATGGGAAAAGTCATCTCCGGTGAACTTTTGTATGGGAAAAGTCATCTCCGGTGAACTTTTTTATTGGGAAAGTCATCTCCGGTGAACTTTTATATTGGGAAAGTCATGCCCGGTGAACTTTTGTATTGGGAAAGTCATCTCCGGTGAACTTTTGTATTGGGAAAGTCATCTCCGGTGAACTTTTGTATTGGGAAAGTCATCTCCGGTGAACTTTTGTATGGGAAAAGTCATCTCCGGTGAACTTTTGTATTGGGAAAGTCATGCCCGGTGAACTTTTGTATTGGGAAAGTCATCTCCGGTGAACTTTTGTATGGGAAAAGTCATCTCCGGTGAACTTTTGTATTGGGAAAGTCATCTCCGGTGAACTTTTGTATGGGAAAAGTCATCTCCGGTGAACTTTTGTATTGGGAAAGTCATGCCCGGTGAACTTTTGTATTGGGAAAGTCATCTCCGGTGAACTTTTGTATGGGAAAAGTCATCTCCGGTGAACTTTTGTATTGGGAAAGTCATCTCCGGTGAACTTTTGTATGGGAAAAGTCATCTCCGGTGAACTTTTGTATTGGGAAAGTCATCTCCGGTGAACTTTTGTATTGGGAAAGTCATGCCCGGTGAACTTTTGTATGGGAAAAGTCATCTCCGGTGAACTTTTGTATTGGGAAAGTCATGCCCGGTGAACTTTTGTATTGGGAAAGTCATCTCCGGTGAACTTTTGTATTGGGAAAGTCATCTCCGGTGAACTTTTGTATTGGGAAAGTCATGCCCGGTGAACTTTTGTTTTGGGAAAGTCATGCCCGGTGAACTTTTGTATTGGGAAAGTCATGCCCGGTGAACTTTTGTATTGGGAAAGTCATGCCCGGTGAACTTTTGTATGGGAAAAGTCATCTCCGGTGAACTTTTGTATTGGGAAAGTCATCTCCGGTGAACTTTTGTATGGGAAAGTCATCTCCGGTGAACTTTTGTATTGGGAAAGTCATCTCCGGTGAACTTTTGTATGGGAAAAGTCATCTCCGGTGAATTTTTGTATTGGGAAAGTCATCTCCGGTGAACTTTTGTATGGGAAAAGTCATCTCCGGTGAACTTTTGTATTGGGAAAGTCATCTCCGGTGAACTTTTGTATTGGGAAAGTCATGCCCGGTGAACTTTTGTATTGGGAAAGTCATCTCCGGTGAACTTTTGTATAGGAAAAGTCATCTCCGGTGAACTTTTGTATTGGGAAAGTCATCTCCGGTGAACTTTTGTATGGGAAAAGTCATCTCCGGTGAACTTTTGTATTGGGAAAGTCATCTCCGGTGAACTTTTGTATGGGAAAAGTCATCTCCGGTGAACTTTTGTATTGGGAAAGTCATCTCCGGTGAACTTTTGTATTGGGAAAGTCATCTCCGGTGAACTTTTGTATTGGGAAAGTCATCTCCGGTGAACTTTTGTATGGGAAAAGTCATCTCCGGTAAACTTTTGTATTGGGAAAGTCATCTCCGGTGAACTTTTGTATGGGAAAAGTCATGCCCGGTGAACTTTTATATTGGGAAAGTCATCTCCGGTGAACTTTTGTATTGGGAAAGTCATGCCCGGTGAACTTTTGTATTGGGAAAGTCATGCCCGGTGAACTTTTATATTGGGAAAGTCATCTCCGGTGAACTTTTGTATTGGGAAAGTCATCTCTGGTGAACTTTTGTTTGGGAAAAGTCATCTCCGGTAAACTTTTGTATTGGGAAAGTCATCTCCGGTGAACTTTTGTATTGGGAAAGTCATGCCCGGTGAACTTTTGTATGGAAAAGTCATCTCCGCTGAACTTTTGTATGGGAAAAGTCATCTCCGGTGAACTTTTGTATTGGGAAAGTCATCTCCGGTGAACTTTTGTATGGGAAAAGTCATCTCCGGTGAACTTTTGTATTGGGAAAGTCGTCTCCGGTGAACTTTTGTATGGGAAAAGTCATCTCCGGTGAACTTTTGTATTGGGAAAGTCATCTCCGGTGAACTTTTGTATGGGAAAGTCATCTCCGGTGAACTTTTGTATTGGGAAAGTCATCTCCGGTGAACTTTTGTATTGGGAAAGTCGTCTCCGGTGAACTTTTGTATGGGAAAAGTCATCTCCGGTGAACTTTTGTATTGGGAAAGTCATCTCCGGTGAACTTTTGTATTGGGAAAGTCATCTCCGGTGAACTTTTGTATTGGGAAAGTCATGCCCGGTGAACTTTTGTATTGGGAAAGTCATGCCCGGTGAACTTTTGTATTGGGAAAGTCATGCCCGGTGAACTTTTGTATTGGGAAAGTCATGCCCGGTGAACTTTTGTATTGGGAAAGACATGCCCGGTGAACTTTTGTATTGGGAAAGTCATGCCCGGTGAACTTTTGTATTGGGAAAGTCATGCCCGGTGAACTTTTGTATTGGGAAAGTCATCTCCGGTGAACTTTTGTATTGGGAAAGTCATGCCCGGTGAACTTTTGTATTGGGAAAGTCATCTCCGGTGAACTTTTGTATTGGGAAAGTCATGCCCGGTGAACTTTTATATTGGGAAAGTCATGCCCGGTGAACTTTTGTATTGGGAAAGTCATGCCCGGTGAACTTTTGTATTGGGAAAGTCATGCCCGGTGAACTTTTATATTGGAAAAGTCATGCCCGGTGAACTTTTATATTGTGAAAGTCATTCCCGGTGAACTTTTGTATGGGAAAAGTCATCTCCGGTGAACTTTTGTATTGGGAAAGTCATCTCCGGTGAACTTTTGTATTGGGAAAGTCATCTCCGGTGAACTTTTGTATGGGAAAAGTCATCTCCGGTGAACTTTTGTATTGGGAAAGTCATCTCCGGTGAACTTTTGTATGGGAAAAGTCATCTCCGGTGAACTTTTGTATTGGGAAAGTCATCTCCGGTGAACTTTTGTATGGGAAAAGTCATCTCCGGTGAACTTTTGTATTGGGAAAGTCATCTCCGGTGAACTTTTGTATTGGGAAAGTCATCTCCGGTGAACTTTTGTATGGGAAAAGTCATCTCCGGTGAACTTTTGTATTGGGAAAGTCATCTCCGGTGAACTTTTGTATGGGAAAAGTCATCTCCGGTGAACTTTTGTATTGGGAAAGTCATCTCCGGTGAACTTTTGTATTGGGAAAGTCATGCCCGGTGAACTTTTGTATTGGGAAAGTCATGCCCGGTGAACTTTTATATTGGAAAAGTCATGCCCGGTGAACTTTTGTATTGGGAAAGTCATCTCCGGTGAACTTTTGTATGGGAAAAGTCATCTCCGGTGAACTTTTGTATTGGGAAAGTCATCTCCGGTGAACTTTTGTATTGGGAAAGTCATCTCCGGTGAACTTTTGTATGGGAAAAGTCATCTCCGGTGAACTTTTGTATTGGGAAAGTCATGCCCGGTGAACTTTTGTATTGGGAAAGTCATGCCCGGTGAACTTTTATATTGGGAAAGTCATGCCCGGTGAACTTTTGTATTGGGAAAGTCATGCCCGGTGAACTTTTGTATTGGGAAAGTCATGCCCGGTGAACTTTTGTATTGGAAAAGTCATGCCCGGTGAACTTTTATATTGTGAAAGTCATGCCCGGTGAACTTTTGTATTGGGAAAGTCGTGCCCGGTGAACTTTTGTATTGGGAAAGTCATGTCCGGTGAACTTTTGTATGGGAAAAGTCATCTCCGGCGAACTTTTGTATTGGGAAAGTCATGCCCGGTGAACTTTTGTATTGGGAAAGTCATGCCCGGTGAACTTTTGTATTGGGAAAGTCATCTCCGGTGAACTTTTATATTGGAAAAGTCACGCCCGGTGAACTTTTGTATTGGGAAAGTCATGCCCGGTGAACTATTGTATTGGGAAAGTCATGCCCGGTGAACTTTTGTATTGGGAAAGTCATGCCCGGTGAACTTTTGTATTGGGAAAGTCATGCCCGGTGAACTTTTATATTGGGAAAGTCATCTCCGGTGAACTTTTGTATTGGGAAAGTCATGCCCGGTGAACTTTTGTATTGGGAAAGTCATGCCCGGTGAACTTTTATATTGGGAAAGTCATCTCCGGTGAACTTTTGTATTGGGAAAGTCATCTCTGGTGAACTTTTGTTTGGGAAAAGTCATCTCCGGTAAACTTTTGTATTGGGAAAGTCATCTCCGGTGAACTTTTGTATTGGGAAAGTCATGCCCGGTGAACTTTTGTATGGAAAAGTCATCTCCGCTGAACTTTTGTATGGGAAAAGTCATCTCCGGTGAACTTTTGTATTGGGAAAGTCATCTCCGGTGAACTTTTGTATGGGAAAAGTCATCTCCGGTGAACTTTTGTATTGGGAAAGTCGTCTCCGGTGAACTTTTGTATGGGAAAAGTCATCTCCGGTGAACTTTTGTATTGGGAAAGTCATCTCCGGTGAACTTTTGTATGGGAAAGTCATCTCCGGTGAACTTTTGTATTGGGAAAGTCATCTCCGGTGAACTTTTGTATTGGGAAAGTCGTCTCCGGTGAACTTTTGTATGGGAAAAGTCATCTCCGGTGAACTTTTGTATTGGGAAAGTCATCTCCGGTGAACTTTTGTATTGGGAAAGTCATCTCCGGTGAACTTTTGTATTGGGAAAGTCATGCCCGGTGAACTTTTGTATTGGGAAAGTCATGCCCGGTGAACTTTTGTATTGGGAAAGTCATGCCCGGTGAACTTTTGTATTGGGAAAGTCATGCCCGGTGAACTTTTGTATTGGGAAAGACATGCCCGGTGAACTTTTGTATTGGGAAAGTCATGCCCGGTGAACTTTTGTATTGGGAAAGTCATGCCCGGTGAACTTTTGTATTGGGAAAGTCATCTCCGGTGAACTTTTGTATTGGGAAAGTCATGCCCGGTGAACTTTTGTATTGGGAAAGTCATCTCCGGTGAACTTTTGTATTGGGAAAGTCATGCCCGGTGAACTTTTATATTGGGAAAGTCATGCCCGGTGAACTTTTGTATTGGGAAAGTCATGCCCGGTGAACTTTTGTATTGGGAAAGTCATGCCCGGTGAACTTTTATATTGGAAAAGTCATGCCCGGTGAACTTTTATATTGTGAAAGTCATGCCCGGTGAACTTTTGTATGGGAAAAGTCATCTCCGGTGAACTTTTGTATTGGGAAAGTCATCTCCGGTGAACTTTTGTATTGGGAAAGTCATCTCCGGTGAACTTTTGTATGGGAAAAGTCATCTCCGGTGAACTTTTGTATTGGGAAAGTCATCTCCGGTGAACTTTTGTATGGGAAAAGTCATCTCCGGTGAACTTTTGTATTGGGAAAGTCATCTCCGGTGAACTTTTGTATGGGAAAAGTCATCTCCGGTGAACTTTTGTATTGGGAAAGTCATCTCCGGTGAACTTTTGTATTGGGAAAGTCATCTCCGGTGAACTTTTGTATGGGAAAAGTCATCTCCGGTGAACTTTTGTATTGGGAAAGTCATCTCCGGTGAACTTTTGTATGGGAAAAGTCATCTCCGGTGAACTTTTGTATTGGGAAAGTCATCTCCGGTGAACTTTTGTATTGGGAAAGTCATGCCCGGTGAACTTTTGTATTGGGAAAGTCATGCCCGGTGAACTTTTATATTGGAAAAGTCATGCCCGGTGAACTTTTGTATTGGGAAAGTCATCTCCGGTGAACTTTTGTATGGGAAAAGTCATCTCCGGTGAACTTTTGTATTGGGAAAGTCATCTCCGGTGAACTTTTGTATTGGGAAAGTCATCTCCGGTGAACTTTTGTATGGGAAAAGTCATCTCCGGTGAACTTTTGTATTGGGAAAGTCATGCCCGGTGAACTTTTGTATTGGGAAAGTCATGCCCGGTGAACTTTTATATTGGGAAAGTCATGCCCGGTGAACTTTTGTATTGGGAAAGTCATGCCCGGTGAACTTTTGTATTGGGAAAGTCATGCCCGGTGAACTTTTGTATTGGAAAAGTCATGCCCGGTGAACTTTTATATTGTGAAAGTCATGCCCGGTGAACTTTTGTATTGGGAAAGTCGTGCCCGGTGAACTTTTGTATTGGGAAAGTCATGTCCGGTGAACTTTTGTATGGGAAAAGTCATCTCCGGCGAACTTTTGTATTGGGAAAGTCATGCCCGGTGAACTTTTGTATTGGGAAAGTCATGCCCGGTGAACTTTTGTATTGGGAAAGTCATCTCCGGTGAACTTTTATATTGGAAAAGTCACGCCCGGTGAACTTTTGTATTGGGAAAGTCATGCCCGGTGAACTATTGTATTGGGAAAGTCATGCCCGGTGAACTTTTGTATTGGGAAAGTCATGCCCGGTGAACTTTTGTATTGGGAAAGTCATGCCCGGTGAACTTTTATATTGGGAAAGTCATGCCCGGTGAACTTTTGTATTGGGAAAGTCATGCCCGGTGAACTTTTGTATTGGGAAAGTCATGCCCGGTGAACTTTTGTATTGGAAAAGTCATGCCCGGTGAACTTTTATATTGTGGAAGTCATCTCCGGTGAACTTTTGTATTGGGAAAGTCATCTCCGGTGAACTTTAGTATGGGAAAAGTCATCTCCGGTGAACTTTTGTATTGAGAAAGTCATCTCCGGTGAACTTTTGTATGGGAAAAGTCATCTCCGGTGAACTTTTGTATTGGGAAAGTCATCTCCGGTGAACTTTTGTATTGGGAAAGTCATCTCCGGTGAACTTTTGTATGGGAAAAGTCATCTCCGGTGAACTTTTGTATTGGGAAAGTCATGCCCGGTGAACTTTTATATTGGGAAAGTCATGCCCGGTGAACTTTTGTATTGGGAAAGTCATGCCCGGTGAACTTTTGTATTGGGAAAGTCATGCGCGGTGAACTTTTATATTGGAAAAGTCATGCCCGGTGAGCTTTTGTATTGGGAAAGTCATCTCCGGTGAACTTTTGTATAGGAAAAGTCATCTCCGGTGAACTTTTGTATTGGGAAAGTCATCTCCGGTGAACTTTTGTATTGGGAAAGTCATCTCCGGTGAACTTTTGTATGGGAAAAGTCATCTCCGGTGAACTTTTGTATTGGGAAAGTCATGCCCGGTGAACTTTTGTATTGGGAAAATCATGCCCGGTGAACTTTTGTATTGGGAAAGTCATGCCCGGTGAACTTTTGTATGGGAAAAGTCATCTCCGGTGAACTTTTGTATTGGGAAAGTCATCTCCGGTGAACTTTTGTATGGGAAAAGTCATCTCCGGTAAACTTTTGTATTGGGAAAGTCATCTCCGGTGAACTTTTGTATTGGGAAAGTCATGCCCGGTGAACTTTTGTATGGAAAAGTCATCTCCGCTGAACTTTTGTATGGGAAAAGTCATCTCCGGTGAACTTTTGTATTGGGAAAGTCATCTCCGGTGAACTTTTGTATGGGAAAAGTCATCTCCGGTGAACTTTTGTATTGGGAAAGTCGT
Organism: Musca autumnalis; assembly: GCF_047663935.1. Lineage (NCBI taxonomy): Eukaryota > Metazoa > Arthropoda > Insecta > Diptera > Muscidae > Musca > Musca autumnalis. The sequence goes on from NW_027411932.1 coordinate 39,863, forward strand.
CTCCGGTGAACTTTTGTATGGGAAAAGTCATCTCCGGTGAACTTTTGTATTGGGAAAGTCATCTCCGGTGAACTTTTGTATGGGAAAGTCATCTCCGGTGAACTTTTGTATTGGGAAAGTCATCTCCGGTGAACTTTTGTATTGGGAAAGTCGTCTCCGGTGAACTTTTGTATGGGAAAAGTCATCTCCGGTGAACTTTTGTATTGGGAAAGTCATCTCCGGTGAACTTTTGTATTGGGAAAGTCATCTCCGGTGAACTTTTGTATTGGGAAAGTCATGCCCGGTGAACTTTTGTATTGGGAAAGTCATGCCCGGTGAACTTTTGTATTGGGAAAGTCATGCCCGGTGAACTTTTGTATTGGGAAAGTCATGCCCGGTGAACTTTTGTATTGGGAAAGTCATGCCCGGTGAACTTTTGTATTGGGAAAGTCATGCCCGGTGAACTTTTGTATTGGGAAAGTCATGCCCGGTGAACTTTTGTATTGGGAAAGTCATCTCCGGTGAACTTTTGTATTGGGAAAGTCATGCCCGGTGAACTTTTGTATTGGGAAAGTCATCTCCGGTGAACTTTTGTATTGGGAAAGTCATGCCCGGTGAACTTTTATATTGGGAAAGTCATGCCCGGTGAACTTTTGTATTGGGAAAGTCATGCCCGGTGAACTTTTGTATTGGGAAAGTCATGCCCGGTGAACTTTTATATTGGAAAAGTCATGCCCCGTGAACTTTTATATTGTGAAAGTCATGCCCGGTGAACTTTTGTATGGGAAAAGTCATCTCCGGTGAACTTTTGTATTGGGAAAGTCATCTCCGGTGAACTTTTGTATTGGGAAAGTCATCTCCGGTGAACTTTTGTATGGGAAAAGTCATCTCCGGTGAACTTTTGTATTGGGAAAGTCATCTCCGGTGAACTTTTGTATTGGGAAAGTCATCTCCGGTGAACTTTTGTATGGGAAAAGTCATCTCCGGTGAACTTTTGTATTGGGAAAGTCATCTCCGGTGAACTTTTGTATGGGAAAAGTCATCTCCGGTGAACTTTTGTATTGGGAAAGTCATCTCCGGTGAACTTTTGTATTGGGAAAGTCATGCCCGGTGAACTTTTGTATTGGGAAAGTCATGCCCGGTGAACTTTTATATTGGAAAAGTCATGCCCGGTGAACTTTTGTATTGGGAAAGTCATCTCCGGTGAACTTTTGTATGGGAAAAGTCATCTCCGGTGAACTTTTGTATTGGGAAAGTCATCTCCGGTGAACTTTTGTATTGGGAAAGTCATCTCCGGTGAACTTTTGTATGGGAAAAGTCATCTCCGGTGAACTTTTGTATTGGGAAAGTCATGCCCGGTGAACTTTTGTATTGGGAAAGTCATGCCCGGTGAACTTTTATATTGGGAAAGTCATGCCCGGTGAACTTTTGTATTGGGAAAGTCATGCCCGGTGAACTTTTGTATTGGGAAAGTCATGCCCGGTGAACTTTTGTATTGGAAAAGTCATGCCCGGTGAACTTTTATATTGTGAAAGTCATGCCCGGTGAACTTTTGTATTGGGAAAGTCGTGCCCGGTGAACTTTTGTATTGGGAAAGTCATGTCCGGTGAACTTTTGTATGGGAAAAGTCATCTCCGGCGAACTTTTGTATTGGGAAAGTCATGCCCGGTGAACTTTTGTATTGGGAAAGTCATGCCCGGTGAACTTTTGTATTGGGAAAGTCATCTCCGGTGAACTTTTATATTGGAAAAGTCACGCCCGGTGAACTTTTGTATTGGGAAAGTCATGCCCGGTGAACTATTGTATTGGGAAAGTCATGCCCGGTGAACTTTTGTATTGGGAAAGTCATGCCCGGTGAACTTTTGTATTGGGAAAGTCATGCCCGGTGAACTTTTATATTGGGAAAGTCATGCCCGGTGAACTTTTGTATTGGGAAAGTCATGCCCGGTGAACTTTTGTATTGGGAAAGTCATGCCCGGTGAACTTTTGTATTGGAAAAGTCATGCCCGGTGAACTTTTATATTGTGAAAGTCATCTCCGGTGAACTTTTGTATTGGGAAAGTCATCTCCGGTGAACTTTAGTATGGGAAAAGTCATCTCCGGTGAACTTTTGTATTGAGAAAGTCATCTCCGGTGAACTTTTGTATGGGAAAAGTCATCTCCGGTGAACTTTTGTATTGGGAAAGTCATCTCCGGTGAACTTTTGTATTGGGAAAGTCATCTCCGGTGAACTTTTGTATGGGAAAAGTCATCTCCGGTGAACTTTTGTATTGGGAAAGTCATGCCCGGTGAACTTTTATATTGGGAAAGTCATGCCCGGTGAACTTTTGTATTGGGAAAGTCATGCCCGGTGAACTTTTGTATTGGGAAAGTCATGCCCGGTGAACTTTTATATTGGAAAAGTCATGCCCGGTGAACTTTTGCATTGGGAAAGTCATCTCCGGTGAACTTTTGTATAGGAAAAGTCATCTCCGGTGAACTTTTGTATTGGGAAAGTCATCTCCGGTGAACTTTTGTATTGGGAAAGTCATCTCCGGTGAACTTTTGTATGGGAAAAGTCATCTCCGGTGAACTTTTGTATTGGGAAAGTCATGCCCGGTGAACTTTTGTATTGGGAAAATCATGAACTTTTGTATTGGGAAAGTCATCTCCGGTGAACTTTTGTATGGGAAAAGTCATCTCCGGTGAACTTTTGTATTGGGAAAGTCATCTCCGGTGAACTTTTGTATTGGGAAAATCATCTCCGGTGAACTTTTGTATGGGAAAAGTCATCTCCGGTGAACTTTTGTATTGGGAAAGCCATCTCCGGTGAACTTTTGTATTGGGAAAGTCATCTCCGGTGAACTTTTGTATGGGAAAAGTCATCTCCGGTGAACTTTTGTATTGGGAAAGTCATCTCCGGTGAACTTTTGTATGGGAAAAGTCATCTCCGGTGAACTTTTGTATTGGGAAAGTCATCTCCGGTGAACTTTTGTATGGGAAAAGTCATCTCCGGTGAACTTTTGTATTGGGAAAGTCATCTCCGGTGAACTTTTGTATTGGGAAAGTCATCTCCGGTGAACTTTTGTATGGGAAAAGTCATCTCCGGTGAACTTTTGTATTGGGAAAGTCATCTCCGGTGAACTTTTGTATTAAGAAAGTCATCTCCGGTGAACTTTTGTATTGGGAAAGTCATGTCCGGTGAACTTTTGTATGGGAAAAGTCATCTCCGGCGAACTTTTGTATTGGGAAAGTCATGCCCGGTGAACTTTTGTATTGGGAAAGTCATGCCCGGTGAACTTTTGTTTTGGGAAAGTCATCTCCGGTGAACTTTTGTATGGGAAAAGTCATCTCCGGTGAACTTTTGTATTGGGAAAGTCATCTCCGGTGAACTTTTGTATTGGGAAAGTCATGCCCGGTGAACTTTTGTATTGGGAAAGTCATGCCCGGTGAACTTTTATATTGGGAAAGTCATCTCCGGTGAACTTTTGTATTGGGAAAGTCATCTCCGGTGAACTTTTGTATGGGAAAAGTCATCTCCGGTGAACTTTTGTATTGGGAAAGTCATCTCCGGTGAACTTTTGTATGGGAAAAGTCATCTCCGGTGAACTTTTGTATTGGGAAAGTCATCTCCGGTGAACTTTTGTATGGGAAAAGTCATCTCCGGTGAACTTTTGTATTGGGAAAGTCATCTCCGGTGAACTTTTGTATGGGAAAAGTCATCTCCGGTGAACTTTTGTATGGGAAAAGTCATCTCCGGTGAACTTTTGTATGGGAAAAGTCATCTCCGGTGAACTTTTGTATTGGGAAAGTCATGCCCGGTGAACTTTTGTATTGGGAAAGTCATCTCCGGTGAACTTTTGTATGGGAAAAGTCATCTCCGGTGAACTTTTGTATTGGGAAAGTCATCTCCGGTGAACTTTTGTATGGGAAAAGTCATCTCCGGTGAACTTTTGTATTGGGAAAGTCATCTCCGGTGAACTTTTGTATTGGGAAAGTCATGCCCGGTGAACTTTTGTATGGGAAAAGTCATCTCCGGTGAACTTTTGTATTGGGAAAGTCATCTCCGGTGAACTTTTATATTGGGAAAGTCATGCCCGGTGAACTTTTGTATTGGGAAAGTCATCTCCGGTGAACTTTTGTATTGGGAAAGTCATCTCCGGTGAACTTTTGTATTGGGAAAGTCATCTCCGGTGAACTTTTGTATGGGAAAAGTCATCTCCGGTGAACTTTTGTATTGGGAAAGTCATGCCCGGTGAACTTTTGTATTGGGAAAGTCATCTCCGGTGAACTTTTGTATGGGAAAAGTCATCTCCGGTGAACTTTTGTATTGGGAAAGTCATCTCCGGTAAACTTTTGTATTGGGAAAGTCATGCCCGGTGAACTTTTGTATGGAAAAGTCATCTCCGGTGAACTTTTGTATTGGGAAAGTCATGCCCGGTGAACTTTTGTATTGGGAAAGTCATCTCCGGTGAACTTTTGTATGGAAAAGTCATCTCCGGTGAACTTTTGTATGGGAAAAGTCATCTCCGGTGAACTTTTGTATGGGAAAAGTCATCTCCGGTGAACTTTTATATTGGGAAAGTCATCTCCGGTGAACTTTTGTATGGGAAAAGTCATCTCCGGTGAACTTTTGTATTGGGAAAAGTCATCTCCGGTGAACTTTTGTATTGGGAAAGTCATCTCCGGTGAACTTTTGTATTGGGAAAGTCATCTCCGGTGAACTTTTGTATGGGAAAGTCATCTCCGGTGAACTTTTGTATGGGAAAAGTCATCTCCGGTGAACTTTTGTATTGGGAAAGTCATGCCCGGTGAACTTTTGTATTGGGAAAGTCATGCCCGGTGAACCTTTGTATTGGGAAAGTCATCTCCGGTGAACTTTTGTATTGGGAAAGTCATGCCCGGTGAACTTTTGTATTGGGAAAGTCATGCCCGGTGAACTTTTGTATGGGAAAAGTCATCTCCGGTGAACTTTTGTATTGGGAAAGTCATGCCCGGTGAACTTTTATATTGGGAAAGTCATCTCCGGTGAACTTTTGTATTGGGAAAGTCATCTCCGGTGAACTTTTGTATGGGAAAAGTCATCTCCGGTGAACTTTTGTATTGGGAAAGTCATCTCCGGTGAACTTTTGTATGGGAAAAGTCATCTTCGGTGAACTTTTGTATTGGGAAAGTCATCTCCGGTGAACTTTTGTATTGGGAAAGTTATCTCCGGTGAACTTTTGTATGGAAAAGGTCATCTCCGGTGAACTTTTGTATTGGGAAAGTCATCTCCGGTGAACTTTTGTATGGGAAAAGTCATCTCCGGTGAACTTTTGTATGGGAAAAGTCATCTCCGGTGAACTTTTGTATGGGAAAAGTCATCTCCGGTGAACTTTTGTATTGGGAAAGTCATCTCCGGTGAACTTTTGTATGGGAAAAGTCATCTCCGGTGAACTTTTGTATTGGGAAAAGTCATCTCCGGTGAACTTTTGTATGGGAAAAGTCATCTCCGGTGAACTTTTGTATTGGGAAAGTCATCTCCGGTGAACTTTTGTATGGGAAAAGTCATCTCCGGTGAACTTTTGTATTGGGAAAGTCATCTCCGGTGAACGTTTGTATTGGGAAAGTCATCTCCGGTGAACTTTTGTATTGGGAAAGTCATCTCCGGTGAACTTTTGTATTGGGAAAGTCATCTCCGGTGAACTTTTGTATGGGAAAAGTCATCTCCGGTGAACTTTTGTATTGGGAAAGTCATCTCCGGTGAACTTTTGTATGGGAAAAGTCATCTCCGGTGAACTTTTGTATTGGGAAAGTCATCTCCGGTGAACTTTTGTATGGGAAAAGTCATCTCCGGTGAACTTTTGTATTGGGAAAGTCATCTCCGGTGAACTTTTGTATGGGAAAAAATCATCTCCTGTGAACTTTTGTATTGGGAAAGTCATGCCCGGTGAACTTTTGTATTGGAAAGTCATGCCCGGTGAACTTTTGTATTGGGAAAGTCATGCCCGGTGAACTTTTATATTGGGAAAGTCATCTCCGGTGAACTTTTGTATTGGGAAAGTCATCTCCGGTGAACTTTTGTATGGGAAAAGTCATCTCCGGTGAACTTTTGTATTGGGAAAGTCATCTCCGGTGAACTTTTGTATGGGAAAGTCATCTCCGGTGAACTTTTGTATGGGAAAAGTCATCTCCGGTGAACTTTTGTATGGGAAAAGTCATCTCCGGTGAACTTTTGTATTGGGAAAGTCATCTCCGGTGAACTTTTGTATTGGGAAAGTCATCTCCGGTGAACTTTTGTATGGGAAAAGTCATCTCCGGTGAACTTTTGTATTGGAAAGTCATCTCCGGTGAACTTTTGTATGGGAAAAGTCATCTCCGGTGAACTTTTGTATTGGGAAAGTCATCTCCGGTGAACTTTTGTATGGGAAAAGTCATCTCCGGTGAACTTTTGTATTGGGAAAGTCATCTCCGGTGAACTTTTGTATTGGGAAAGTCATCTCCGGTGAACTTTTGTATGGGAAAAGTCATCTCCGGTGAACTTTTGTATTGGGAAAGTCCTCTCCGGTGAACTTTTGTATGGGAAAAGTCATTTCCGGTGAACTTTTGTATTGGGAAAGTCATGCCCGGTGAACTTTTGTATTGGGAAAGTCATCTCCGGTGAACTTTTGTATTGGGAAAGTCATCTCCGGTGAACTTTTGTATGGGAAAAGTCATCTTCGGTGAACTTTTGTATGGGAAAAGTCATCTCCGGTGAACTTTTGTATTGGGAAAGTCATCTCCGGTGAACTTTTGTATTGGGAAAGTCATCTCCGGTGAACTTTTGTATTGGGAAAGTCATCTCCGGTGAACTTTTGTATTGGGAAAGTCATCTCCGGTGAACTTTTGTATGGGAAAGTCATCTCCGGTGAACTTTTGTATGGGAAAAGTCATCTCCGGTGAACTTTTGTATGGGAAAAGTCATCTCCGGTGAACTTTTGTATGGGAAAAGTCATCTCCGGTGAACTTTTGTATTGGGAAAGTCATCTCCGGTGAACTTTTGTATGGGAAAAGTCATCTCCGGTGAACTTTTGTATTGGGAAAGTCATGTCCGGTGAACTTTTGTATTGGGAAAGTCATCTCCGGTGAACTTTTGTATTGGGAAAGTCATCTCCGGTGAACTTTTGTATTGGGAAAGTCATCTCCGGTGAACTTTTGTATGGGAAAAGTCATCTCCGGTGAACTTTTGTATGGGAAAAGTCATCTCCGGTGAACTTTTGTATGGGAAAAGTCATCTCCGGTGAACTTTTGTATTGGGAAAGTCATCTCCGGTGAACTTTTGTATTGGGAAAGTCATCTCTGGTGAACTTTTGTATTGGGAAAGTCATCTCCGGTGAACTTTTGTATGGGAAAAGTCATCTCCGGTGAACTTTTGTATTGGGAAAGTCATCTCCGGTGAACTTTTGTATTGGGAAAGTCATGCCCGGTGAACTTTTGTATTGGGAAAGTCATCTCCGGTGAACTTTTGTATTGGGAAAGTCATCTCCGGTGAACTTTTATATTGGGAAAAGTCATGCCCGGTGAACTTTTGTATTGGGAAAGTCATCTCCGGTGAACTTTTGTATTGGGAAAGTCATCTCCGGTGAACTTTTGTATTGGGAAAGTCATCTCCGGTGAACTTTTGTATGGGAAAAGTCATCTCCGGTGAAATTTTGTTATTGGGAAAGTCATCTCCGGTGAACTTTTGTATGGGAAAGTCATTCCCGGTGAACTTTTATATTGGGAAAGTCATCTCCGGTGAACTTTTGTATTGGGAAAGTCATGCCCGGTGAACTTTTGTATTGGGAAAGTCATGCCCGGTGAACTTTTATATTGGGAAAGTCATCTCCGGTGAACTTTTGTATAGTTGGGAAAGTCATCTCCGGTGAACTTTTGTATGGGGAAAGTCATCTCCGGTGAACTTTTGTATGGGAAAAGTCATCTCCGGTGAACTTTTGTATGGAAAAGTCATCTCCGGTGAACCTTTTGTATTGGGAAAGTCATCTCCGGTGAACTTTTGTATGGGAAAAGTCATCTCCGGTGACTTTTGTATTGGGAAAGTCATGCCCGGTGAACTTTTGTATTGGGAAAGTCATGCCCGGTGAACTTTTGTATTGGGAAAGTCATCTCCGGTGAACTTTTGTATTGGGAAAGTCATCTCCGGTGAACTTTTGTATGGGAAAGTCATCTCCGGTGAACTTTTGTATTGGGAAAGTCATCTCCGGTGAACTTTTGTATGGGAAAAGTCATCTCCGGTGAACTTTTGTATTGGGAAAGTCATCTCCGGTGAACTTTTGTATGGGAAAAGTCATCTCCGGTGAACTTTTGTATGGGAAAGTCATCTCCGGTGAACTTTTGTATTGGGAAAGTCATCTCCGGTGAACTTTTATATTGGGAAAGTCATGCCCGGTGACTTTTGTACTGGGAAAGTCATCTCCGGTGAACTTTTGTATGGGAAAAGTCATCTCCGGTGAACTTTTGTATTGGGAAAGTCATCTCCGGTGAACTTTTGTATGAGAAAAGTCATCTCCGGTGAACTTTTGTATTGGGAAAGTCATGCCCGGTGAACTTTTGTATTGGGAAAGTCATCTCCGGTGAACTTTTGTATGGGAAAGTCATTCTCCGGTGAACTTTTGTATTGGGAAAGTCATCTCCGGTGAACTTTTGTATTGGGAAAGTCATGCCCGGTGAACTTTTGTATTGGGAAAGTCATCTCCGGTGAACTTTTGTATGGGAAAAGTCATCTCCGGTGAACTTTTGTATTGGGAAAGTCATCTCCGGTGAACTTTTGTATGGGAAAAGTCATCTCCGGTGAACTTTTGTATTGGGAAAGTCATCTCCGGTGAACTTTTGTATTGGGAAAGTCATGCCCGGTGAACTTTTGTATGGGAAAAGTCATTTCCAGTGAACTTTTGTATTGGGAAAGTCACGCCCGGTGAACTTTTGTATTGGGAAAGTCATCTCCGGTGAACTTTTGTATTGGGAAAGTCATCTCCGGTGAACTTTTGTATTGGGAAAGTCATGCCCGGTAAACTTTTGTTTTGGGAAAGTCATGCCCGGTGAACTTTTGTATTGGGAAAGTCATGCCCGGTGAACTTTTGTATTGGGAAAGTCATGCCCGGTGAACTTTTGTATGGGAAAGTCATCTCCGGTGAACTTTTGTATTGGAAAGTCATCTCCGGTGAACTTTTGTATGGGAAAGTCATCTCCGGTGAACTTTTGTATTGGGAAAGTCATCTCCGGTGAACTTTTGTATGGGAAAAGTCATCTCCGGTGAACTTTTGTATTGGGAAATTCATCTCCGGTGAACTTTTGTATGGGAAAAGTCATCTCCGGTGAACTTTTGTATTGGGAAAGTCATCTCCGGTGAACTTTTGTATTGGGAAAGTCATGCCCGGTGAACTTTTGTATTGGGAAAGTCATCTCCGGTGAACTTTTGTATGGGAAAAGTCATCACCGGTGAACTTTTGTATTGGGAAAGTCATCTCCGGTGAACTTTTGTATGGGAAAAGTCATCTCCGGTGAACTTTTGTATTGGGAAAGTCATCTCCGGTGAACTTTTGTATGGGAAAAGTCATCTCCGGTGAACTTTTGTATGGGAAAAGTCATCTCCGGTGAACTTTTGTATGGGAAAAGTCATCTCCGGTGAACTTTTGTATTGGGAAAGTCATCTCCGGTGAACTTTTGTATTGGGAAAGTCATCTCCGGTGAACTTTTGTATTGGGAAAGTCATCTCCGGTGAACTTTTGTATGGGAAAAGTCATCTCCGGTGAACTTTTGTATTGGGAAAGTCATCTCCGGTGAACTTTTGTATGGGAAAAGTCATGCCCGGTGAACTTTTATATTGGGAAAGTCATCTCCGGTGAACTTTTGTATGGGAAAAGTCATGCCCGGTGAACTTTTGTATTGGGAAAGTCATGCCCGGTGAACTTTTATATTGGGAAAGTCATCTCCGGTGAACTTTTGTATTGGGAAAGTCATCTCCGGTGAACTTTTGTATGGGAAAAGTCATCTCCGGTGAACTTTTGTATTGGGAAAGTCATCTCCGGTGAACTTTTGTATTGGGAAAGTCATGCCCGGTGAACTTTTGTATGGGAAAAGTCATCTCCGGTGAACTTTTGTATTGGGAAAGTCATGCCCGGTGAACTTTTGTATTGGGAAAGTCATCTCCGGTGAACTTTTGTATGGGAAAAGTCATCTCCGGTGAACTTTTGTATGGGAAAAGTCATCTCCGGTGAACTTTTGTATGGAAAAGTCATCTCCGGTGAACTTTTATATTGGGAAAGTCATCTCCGGTGAACTTTTGTATGGGAAAAGTCATCTCCGGTGAACTTTTGTATTGGGAAAAGTCATCTCCGGTGAACTTTTGTATTGGGAAAGTCATCTCCGGTGAACTTTTGTATTGGGAAAGTCATCTCCGGTGAACTTTTGTATGGGAAAGTCATCTCCGGTGAACTTTTGTATGGGAAAAGTCATCTCCGGTGAACTTTTGTATTGGGAAAGTCATGCCCGGTGAACTTTTGTATTGGGAAAGTCATGCCCGGTGAACTTTTGTATTGGGAAAGTCATCTCCGGTGAACTTTTGTATTGGGAAAGTCATGCCCGGTAAACTTTTGTATTGGGAAAGTCATGCCCGGTGAACTTTTGTATGGGAAAAGTCATCTCCGGTGAACTTTTGTATTGGGAAAGTCATGCCCGGTGAACTTTTATATTGGGAAAGTCATATCCGGTGAACTTTTGTATTGGGAAAGTCATCTCCGGTGAACTTTTGTATGGGAAAAGTCATCTCCGGTGAACTTTTGTATGGGAAAAGTCATCTCCGGTGAACTTTTGTTTTGGGAAAGTCATCTCCGGTGAACTTTTGTATTGGGAAAGTCATCTCCGGTGAACTTTTGTATGGGAAAAGTCATCTCTGGTGAACTTTTGTATGGGAAAAGTCATCTCCGGTGAACTTTTGTATGGGAAAAGTCATCTCCGGTGAACTTTTGTATGGGAAAAGTCATCTCCGGTGAACTTTTGTATGGGAAAAGTCATCTCCGGTGAACTTTTGTATGGGGAAAAGTCATCTCCGGTGAACTTTTGTATTGGGAAAGTCATCTCCGGTGAACTTTTGTATGGGAAAAGTCATCTCCGGTGAACTTTTGTATTGGGAAAGTCATCTCCGGTGAACTTTTGTATGGGAAAAGTCCTCTCCGGTGAACTTTTGTATTGGGAAAGTCATCTCCGGTGAACTTTTGTATTGGGAAAGTCATCTCCGGTGAACTTTTGTATTGGGAAAGTCATCTCCGGTGAACTTTTGTATGGGAAAAGTCATCTCCGGTGAACTTTTGTATTGGGAAAGTCATCTCCGGTGAACTTTTGTATTGGGAAAGTCATCTCCGGTGAACTTTTGTATGGGAAAAGTCATCTCCGGTGAACTTTTGTATTGGAAAGTCATCTCCGGTGAACTTTTGTATGGGAAAAGTCATCTCCGGTGAACTTTTGTATTGGGAAAGTCATGCCCGGTGAACTTTTGTATTGGGAAAGTCATGCCCGGTGAACTTTTGTATGGGAAAAGTCATCTCCGGTGAACTTTTGTATTGGGAAAGTCATCTCCGGTGAACTTTTGTATTGGGAAAGTCATCTCCGGTGAACTTTTGTATGGGAAAAGTCATCTCCGGTGAACTTTTGTATTGGGAAAGTCATCTCCGGTGAACTTTTGTATGGGAAAAGTCATCTCCGGTGAACTTTTGTATTGGGAAAGTCATCTCCGGTGAACTTTTGTATGGGAAAAGTCATCTCCGGTGAACTTTTGTATGGGAAAAGTCATCTCCGGTGAACTTTTGTATTGGGAAAGCTCATGCCCGGTGAACTTTTGTATTGGGAAAGTCATGCCCGGTGAACTTTTGTATGGGAAAAGTCATCTCCGGTGAACTTTTGTATGGGAAAATTCATCTCCGGTGAACTTTTGTATGGGAAAAGTCATCTCCGGTGAACTTTTGTATGGGAAAAGTCATCTCCGGTGAACTTTTGTATTGGGAAAGTCATCTCCGGTGAACTTTTGTATGGGGAAAAGTCATCTCCGGTGAACTTTTGTATGGGAAAAGTCATCTCCGGTGAACTTTTGTATTGGGAAAGTCATCTCCGGTGAACTTTTGTATGGGAAAAGTCATCTCCGGTGAACTTTTGTATGGGAAAAGTCATCTCCGGTGAACTTTTGTATTGGGAAAGTCATGCCCGGTGAACTTTTGTATTGGGAAAGTCATGCCCGGTGAACTTTTGTATGGGAAAAGTCATCTCCGGTGAACTTTTGTATGGGAAAATTCATCTCCGGTGAACTTTTGTATGGGAAAAGTCATCTCCGGTGAACTTTTGTATGGGAAAAGTCATCTCCGGTGAACTTTTGTATTGGGAAAAGTCATCTCCGGTGAACTTTTGTATGGGAAAAGTCATCTCCGGTGAACTTTTGTATTGGGAAAGTCATCTCCGGTGAACTTTTGTATGGGAAAAGTCATCTCCGGTGAACTTTTGTATTGGGAAAGTCATCTCCGGTGAACTTTTGTATGGGAAAAGTCATCTCCGGTGAACTTTTGTATTGGGAAAGTCATCTCCGGTGAACTTTTGTATTGGGAAAGTCATCTCCGGTGAACTTTTGTATTGGGAAAGTCATCTCCGGTGAACTTTTGTATTGGGAAAGTCATCTCCGGTGAACTTTTGTATGGGAAAATCATCTCCGGTGAACTTTTGTATTGGGAAAGTCATCTCCGGTGAACTTTTGTATTGGGAAAGTCATCTCCGGTGAACTTTTGTATGGGAAAAGTCATCTCCGGTGAACTTTTGTATTGGGAAAGTCATCTCCGGTGAACTTTTGTATGGGAAAAGTCATCTCCGGTGAACTTTTGTATGGGAAAAGTCATCTCCGGTGAACTTTTGTTTTGGGAAAGTCATCTCCGGTGAACTTTTGTATTGGAAAGTCATCTCCGGTGAACTTTTGTATGGGAAAAGTCATCTCTGGTGAACTTTTGTATGGGAAAAGTCATCTCCGGTGAACTTTTGTATGGGAAAAGTCATCTCCGGTGAACTTTTGTATGGGAAAAGTCATCTCCGGTGAACTTTTGTATGGGAAAAGTCATCTCCGGTGAACTTTTGTATGGGAAAAGTCATCTCCGGTGAACTTTTGTATGGGAAAAGTCATCTCCGGTGAACTTTTGTATTGGGAAAGTCATCTCCGGTGAACTTTTGTATTGGGAAAGTCATCTCCGGTGAACTTTTGTATGGGAAAAGTCATCGCCGGTGAACTTTTGTATTGGGAAAGTCATCTCCGGTGAACTTTTGTATGGGAAAAGTCATCTCCGGTGAACTTTTGTATGGGAAAAGTCATCTCCGGTGAACTTTTGTATTGGGAAAGTCATCTCCGGTGAACTTTTGTATTGGGAAAGTCATCTCCGGTGAACTTTTGTATTGGGAAAGTCATCTCCGGTGAACTTTTGTATTGGGAAAGTCATCTCCGGTGAACTTTTGTATGGGAAAAGTCATCTCCGGTGAACTTTTGTATTGGGAAAGTCATCTCCGGTGAACTCTTGTATGGGAAAAGTCATCTCCGGTGAACTTTTGTATTGGGAAAGTCATCTCCGGTGAACTTTTGTATGGGAAAAGTCATCTCCGGTGAACTTTTGTATTGGGAAAGTCATCTCCGGTGAACTTTTGTATGGGAAAAATCATCTCCGGTGAACTTTTGTATTGGGAAAGTCATGCCCGGTGAACTTTTGTATTGATAAAGTCATGCCCGGTGAACTTTTGTATTGGGAAAGTCATGCCCGGTGAACTTTTATATTGGGAAAGTCATCTCCGGTGAACTTTTGTATTGGGAAAGTCATCTCCGGTGAACTTTTGTATGGGAAAAGTCATCTCCGGTGAACTTTTGTATTGGGAAAGTCATCTCCGGTGAACTTTTGTATGGGAAAGTCATCTCCGGTGAACTTTTGTATGGGAAAAGTCATCTCCGGTGAACTTTTGTATGGGAAAAGTCATCTCCGGTGAACTTTTGTATTGGGAAAGTCATCTCCGGTGAACTTTTGTATTGGGAAAGTCATCTCCGGTGAACTTTTGTATGGGAAAAGTCATCTCCGGTGAACTTTTGTATTGGGAAAGTCATCTCCGGTGAACTTTTGTATGGGAAAAGTCATCTCCGGTGAACTTTTGTATTGGGAAAGTCATCTCCGGTGAACTTTTGTATGGGAAAAGTCATCTCCGGTAAACTTTTGTATTGGGAAAGTCATCTCCGGTGAACTTTTGTATGGGAAAAGTCATCTCCGGTGAACTTTTGTATTGGGAAAGTCATCTCCGGTGAACTTTTGTATGGGAAAAGTCATCTCCGGTGAACTTTTGTATTGGGAAAGTCATCTCCGGTGAACTTTTGTATTGGGAAAGTCATCTCCGGTGAACTTTTGTATGGGAAAAGTCATCTCCGGTGAACTTTTGTATGGGAAAAGTCATCTCCGGTGAACTTTTGTATGGGAAAAGTCATCTCCGGTGAACTTTTGTATGGGAAAAGTCATCTCCGGTGAACTTTTGTATGGGAAAAGTCATCTCCGGTGAACTTTTGTATTGGGAAAGTCATCTCCGGTGAACTTTTGTATGGGAAAAGTCATCTCCGGTGAACTTTTGTATTGGGAAAGTCATCTCCGGTGAACTTTTGTATGGGAAAAGTCATCTCCGGTGAACTTTTGTATTGGGAAAGTCATCTCCGGTGAACTTTTGTATTGGGAAAGTCATGCCCGGTGAACTTTTGTATTGGGAAAGTCATGCCCGGTGAACTTTTGTTTTGGGAAAGTCATGCCCGGTGAACTTTTGTATTGGGAAAGTCATCTCCGGTGAACTTTTGTATGGGAAAAGTCATCTCCGGTGAACTTTTGTATTGGGAAAGTCATGCCCGGTGAACTTTTGTATTGGGAAAGTCATCTCCGGTGAACTTTTGTATGGGAAAAGTCATCTCCGGTGAACTTTTGTATTGGGAAAGTCATGCCCGGTGATCTTTTGTATTGGGAAAGTCATGCCCGGTGAACTTTTGTATTGGGAAAGTCATCTCCGGTGAACTTTTGTATTGGGAAAGTCATGCCCGGTGAACTTTTGTATTGGGAAAGTCATCTCCGGTGAACTTTTGTATTGGGAAAGTCATCTCCGGTGAACTTTTGTATGGGAAAAGTCATCTCCGGTGAACTTTTGTATTGGGAAAGTCATCTCCGGTGAACTTTTGTATTGGGAAAGTCATCTCCGGTGAACTTTTGTATTGGGAAAGTCATGCCCGGTGAACTTTTGTATTGGGAAAGTCATGCCCGGTGAACTTTTGTATTGGGAAAGTCATCTCCGGTGAACTTTTGTATTGGGAAAGTCATGCCCGGTGAACTTTTATATTGGGAAAGTCATCTCCGGTGAACTTTTGTATTGGGAAAGTCATCTCCGGTGAACTTTTGTATGGGAAAGTCATCTCCGGTGAACTTTTGTATTGGGAAAGTCATCTCCGGTGAACTTTTGTATGGGAAAGTCATCTCCGGTCAACTTTTGTATGGGAAAAGTCATCTCCGGTGAACTTTTGTATGGGAAAAGTCAACTCCGGTGAACTTTTGTATTGGGAAAGTCATCTCCGGTGAACTTTTGTATTGGGAAAGTCATCTCCGGTGAACTTTTGTATGGGAAAAGTCATCTCCGGTGAACTTTTGTATTGGGAAAGTCATCTCCGGTGAACTTTTGTATGGGAAAAGTCATCTCCGGTGAACTTTTGTATTGGGAAAGTCATCTCCGGTGAACTTTTGTATGGGAAAAGTCATCTCCGGTGAACTTTTGTATTGGGAAAGTCATCTCCGGTGAACTTTTGTATTGGGAAAATCATCTCCGGTGAACTTTTGTATGGGAAAAGTCATCTCCGGTGAACTTTTGTATTGGGAAAGTCATCTCCGGTGAACTTTTGTATTGGGAAAGTCATCTCCGGTGAACTTTTGTATTGGGAAAGTCATCTCCGGTGAACTTTTGTATGGGAAAAGTCATCTCCGGTGAACTTTTGTATGGGAAAAGTCATCTCCGGTGAATTTTTGTATGGGAAAAGTCATCTCCGGTGAACTTTTGTATGGGAAAAGTCATCTCCGGTGAACTTTTGTATGGGAAAAGTCATCTCCGGTGAACTTTTGTATTGGGAAAGTCATCTCCGGTGAACTTTTGTATGGGAAAAGTCATCTCCGGTGAACTTTTGTATTGGGAAAGTCATCTCCGGTGAACTTTTGTATGGGAAAAGTCATCTCCGGTGAACTTTTGTATTGGGAAAGTCATCTCCGGTGAACTTTTGTATTGGGAAAGTCATGCCCGGTGAACTTTTGTATTGGGAAAGTCATGCCCGGTGAACTTTTGTTTTGGGAAAGTCATGCCCGGTGAACTTTTGTATTGGGAAAGTCATCTCCGGTGAACTTTTGTATGGGAAAAGTCATCTCCGGTGAACTTTTGTATTGGGAAAGTCATGCCCGGTGAACTTTTGTATTGGGAAAGTCATCTCCGGTGAACTTTTGTATGGGAAAAGTCATCTCCGGTGAACTTTTGTATTGGGAAAGTCATCTCCGGTGAACTTTTGTATTGGGAAAGTCATGCCCGGTGAACTTTTGTATTGGGAAAGTCATCTCCGGTGAACTTTTGTATTGGGAAAGTCATGCCCGGTGAACTTTTGTATTGGGAAAGTCATCTCCGGTGAACTTTTGTATTGGGAAAGTCATCTCCGGTGAAGTTTTGTATGGGAAAAGTCATCTCCGGTGAACTTTTGTATTGGGAAAGTCATCTCCGGTGAACTTTTGTATTGGGAAAGTCATCTCCGGTGAACTTTTGTATTGGGAAAGTCATCTCCGGTGAACTTTTGTATTGGGAAAGTCATCTCCGGTGAACTTTTGTATTGGGAAAGTCATCTCCGGTGAACTTTTGTATTGGGAAAGTCATCTCCGGTGAACTTTTGTATTGGGAAAGTCATCTCCGGTGAACTTTTGTATTGGGAAAGTCATCTCCGGTGAACTTTTGTATGGGAAAAGTCATCTCCGGTGAACTTTCGTATTGGGAAAGTCATCTCCGGTGAACTTTTGTATTGGGAAAGTCATCTCCGGTGAACTTTTGTATGGGAAAAGTCATCTCCGGTGAACTTTTGTATTGGGAAAGTCATCTCCGGTGAACTTTTGTATGGGAAAAGTCATCTCCGGTGAACTTTTGTATTGGAAAAGTCATCTCCGGTGAACTTTTGTATGGGAAAAGTCATCTCCGGTGAACTTTTGTATGGGAAAAGTCATCTCCGGTGAACTTTTGTATTGGGAAAGTCATGCCCGGTGAACTTTTGTATTGGGAAAGTCATGCCCGGTGAACTTTTGTATTGGGAAAGTCATGCCCGGTGAACTTTTGTATGGGAAAAGTCATCTCCGGTGAACTTTTGTATTGGGAAAGTCATCTCCGGTGAACTTTTGTATGGGAAAAATCATCTCCGGTGAACTTTTGTATTGGGAAAGTCATGCCCGGTGAACTTTTGTATTGGGAAAGTCATCTCCGGTGAACTTTTGTATGGGAAAAGTCATCTCCGGTGAACTTTTATATTGGAAAAGTCATGCCCGGTGAACTTTTGTATTGGGAAAGTCATCTCCGGTGAACTTTTGTATTGGGAAAGTCATGCCCGGTGAACTTTTGTATTGGGAAAGTCATGCCCGGTGAACTTTTGTATTGGGAAAGTCATCTCCGGTGAACTTTTGTATTGGGAAAGTCATGCCCGGTGAACTTTTGTATTGGGAAAGTCATCTCCGGTGAACTTTTGTATGGGAAAGTCATCTCCGGTGAACTTTTGTATTGGGAAAGTCATGCCCGGTGAACTTTTGTATTGGGAAAGTCATCTCCGGTGAATTTTTGTATTGGGAAAGTCATCTCCGGTGAACTTTTGTATGGGAAAAGTCATCTCCGGTGAACTTTTGTATTGGGAAAGTCATCTCCGGTGAACTTTTGTATTGGGAAAGTCATGCCCGGTGAACTTTTGTATTGGGAAAGTCATCTCCGGTGAATTTTTGTATTGGGAAAGTCATGCCCGGTGAACTTTTGTATTGGGAAAGTCATCTCCGGTGAACTTTTGTATGGGAAAGTCATCTCCGGTGAACTTTTGTATTGGGAAAGTCATGCCCGGTGAACTTTTGTATTGGGAAAGTCATGCCCGGTGAACTTTTATATTGGGAAAGTCATCTCCGGTGAACTTTTGTATGGGAAAAGTCATCTCCGGTGAACTTTTGTATTGGGAAAGTCATCTCCGGTGAACTTTTGTATTGGGAAAGTCATCTCCGGTGAACTTTTGTATTGGGAAAGTCATCTCCGGTGAACTTTTGTATGGGAAAAGTCATCTCCGGTGAACTTTTGTATTGGGAAAGTCATCTCCGGTGAACTTTTGTATTGGGAAAGTCATGCCCGGTGAACTTTTGTATTGGGAAAGTCATCTCCGGTGAATTTTTGTATTGGGAAAGTCATGCCCGGTGAACTTTTGTATTGGGAAAGTCATCTCCGGTGAACTTTTGTATGGGAAAAGTCATCTCCGGTGAACTTTTGTATGGGAAAAGTCATCTCCGGTGAACTTTTGTATTGGGAAAGTCATCTCCGGTGAACTTTTGTATGGGAAAAGTCATCTCCGGTGAACTTTTGTATTGGGAAAGTCGTGCCCGGTGAACTTTTGTATTGGGAAAGTCATCCCCGGTGAACTTTTATATTGGGAAAGTCATCTCCGGTGAACTTTTGTATGGGAAAAGTCATCTCCGGTGAACTTTTGTATGGGAAAAGTCATCTCCGGTGAACTTTTGTATTGGGAAAGTCATCTCCGGTGAACTTTTGTATGGGAAAAGTCATCTCCGGTGAACTTTTGTATTGGGAAAGTCATCTCCGGTGAACTTTTGTTGAACTTTTTGGGAAAGTCATCTCCGGTGAACTTTTGTATTGGGAAAGTCATCTCCGGTGAACTTTTGTATTGGGAAAGTCATGCCCGGCGAACTTTTGTATTGGGAAAGTCATGCCCGGTGAACTTTTGTATTGGGAAAGTCATGCCCGGTGAACTTTTGTATGGGAAAAGTCATCTCCGGTGAACTTTTGTATGGGAAAAGTCATCTCCGGTGAACTTTTGTATTGGGAAAGTCATCTCCGGTGAACTTTTGTATTGGGAAAGTCATCTCCGGTGAACTTTTGTATTGGGAAAGTCATCTCCGGTGAACTTTTGTATTGGGAAAGTCATCTCCGGTGAACTTTTATATTGGGAAAGTCATGCCCGGTGAACTTTTGTATGGGAAAAGTCATCTCCGGTGAACTTTTGTATTGGGAAAGTCATCTCCGGTGAACTTTTGTATGGGAAAAATCATCTCCGGTGAACTTTTGTATTGGAAAAGTCATCTCCGGTGAACTTTTGTATGGGAAAAGTCATCTCCGGTGAACTTTTGTATTGGGAAAGTAATCTCCGGTGAACTTTTATATTGGGAAAGTCATGCCCGGTGAACTTTTGTATTGGGAAAGTCATCTCCGGTGAACTTTTGTATTGGGAAAGTCATCTCCGGTGAACTTTTGTATTGGGAAAGTCATCTCCGGTGAACTTTTGTATGGGAAAAGTCATCTCCGGTGAACTTTTGTATTGTGAAAGTCATCTCCGGTGAACTTTTGTATGGGAAAGTCATGCCCGGTGAACTTTTATATTGGGAAAGTCATCTCCGGTGAACTTTTGTATTGGGAAGTCATGCCCGGTGAACTTTTGTATTGGGAAAGTCATGCCCGGTGAACTTTTGTATTGGGAAAGTCATGCCCGGTGAACTTTTGTATTGGGAAAGTCGTGCCCGGTGAACTTTTGTATTGGGAAAGTCATGCCCGGTGAACTTTTGTATTGGGAAAGTCATGCCCGGTGAACTTTTGTATTGGGAAAGTCATGCCCGGTGAACTTTTGTATGGGAAAAGTCATCTCCGGTGAACTTTTGTATTGGGAAAGTCATCTCCGGTGAACTTTTGTATGGGAAAAGTCATCTCCGGTGAACTTTTGTATTGGGAAAGTCATCTCCGGTGAACTTTTGTATGGGAAAAGTCATCTCCGGTGAACTTTTGTATGGGAAAAGTCATCTCCGGTGAACTTTTGTATTGGGAAAGTAATCTCCGGTGAACTTTTATATTGGGAAATTCATCTCCGGTGAACTTTTGTATTGGGAAGTCATGCCCGGTGAACTTTTGTATGGGAAAAGTCATCTCCGGTGAACTTTTGTATTGGGAAAGTCATCTCCGGTGAACTTTTGTATGGGAAAAATCATCTCCGGTGAACTTTTGTATTGGAAAAGTCATCTCCGGTGAACTTTTGTATGGGAAAAGTCATCTCCGGTGAACTTTTGTATTGGGAAAGTCATCTCCGGTGAACTTTTGTATGGGAAAAGTCATCTCCGGTGAACTTTTGTATGGGAAAAGTCATCTCCGGTGAACTTTTGTATTGGGAAAGTCATCTCCGGTGAACTTTTGTATGGGAAAAGTCATCTCCGGTGAACTTTTGTATTGGGAAAGTCATCTCCGGTGAACTTTTGTATTGGGAAAGTCATCTCCGGTGAACTTTTGTATGGGAAAGTCATGCCCGGTGAACTTTTGTATTGGGAAAGTCATCTCCGGTGAACTTTTGTATTGGGAAAGTCATCTCCGGTGAACTTTTGTATGGGAAAAGTCATCTCCGGTGAACTTTTGTATGGGAAAAGTCATGCCCGGTGAACTTTTGTATTGGGAAAGTCATCTCCGGTGAACTTTTGTATTGGGAAAGTCATGCCCGGTGAACTTTTGTATTGGGAAAGTCATGCCCGGTGAACTTTTGTATTGGGAAAGTCATGCCCGGTGAACTTTTGTATGGGAAAAGTCATCTCCGGTGAACTTTTGTATGGGAAAAGTCATATCCGGTGAACTTTTGTATGGGAAAAGTCATCTCCGGTGAACTTTTGTATTGGGAAAGTCATCTCCGGTGAACTTTTGTATGGGAAAAGTCATCTCCGGTGAACTTTTGTATGGGAAAAGTCATCTCCGGTGAACTTTTGTATTGGGAAAGTCATCTCCGGTGAACTTTTGTATTGGGAAAGTCATCTCCGGTGAACTTTTGTATTGGGAAAGTCATCTCCGGTGAACTTTTGTATGGGAAAAGTCATCTCCGGTGAACTTTTGTATGGGAAAAGTCATGCCCGGTGATCTTTTATATTGGGAAAGTCATCTCCGGTGAACTTTTGTATTGGGAAAGTCATGCACGGTGAACTTTTGTATTGGGAAAGTCATGCCCGGTGAACTTTTATATTGGGAAAGTCATCTCCGGTGAACTTTAGTATTGGGAAAGTCATCTCCGGTGAACTTTTGTATGGGAAAAGTCATCTCCGGTGAACTTTTGTATTGGGAAAGTCATCTCCGGTGAACTTTTGCATTGGGAAAGTCATCTCCGGTGAACTTTTGTATGGGAAAAGTCATCTCCGGTGAACTTTTGTATTGGGAAAGTCATCTCCGGTGAACTTTTGTATGGGAAAAGTCATCTCCGGTGAACTTTTGTATGGGAAAAGTCATGCCCGGTGAACTTTTGTATTGGGAAAGTCATCTCCGGTGAACTTTTGTATTGGGAAAGTCATGCCCGGTGAACTTTTGTATTGGGAAAGTCATGCCCGGTGAACTTTTGTATTGGGAAAGTCATGCCCGGTGAACTTTTGTATGGGAAAAGTCATCTCCGGTGAACTTTTGTATGGGAAAAGTCATCTCCGGTGAACTTTTGTATGGGAAAAGTCATCTCCGGTGAACTTTTGTATTGGGAAAGTCATCTCCGGAGAACTTTTGTATGGGAAAAGTCATCTCCGGTGAACTTTTGTATTGGGAAAGTCATCTCCGGTGAACTTTTGTATGGGAAAGTCATCTCCGGTGAACTTTTATATTGGGAAAGTCATCTCCCGTGAACTTTTGTATTGGGAAAGTCATCTCCGGTGAACTTTTGTATTGGGAAAGTCATCTCCGGTGAACTTTTGTATGGGAAAAGTCATCTCCGGTGAACTTTTGTATTGGGAAAGTCATGCCCGGTGAACTTTTGTATTGGGAAAGTCATCTCCGGTGAACTTTTGTATTGGGAAAGTCATCTCCGGTGAACTTTTGTATGGGAAAAGTCATCTCCGGTGAACTTTTGTATTGGGAAAGTCATCTCCGGTGAACTTTTGTATTGGGAAAGTCATCTCCGGTGAACTTTTGTATTGGGAAAGTCATGCCCGGTGAACTTTTGTTTTGGGAAAGTCATGCCCGGTGAACTTTTGTATTGGGAAAGTCATGCCCGGTGAACTTTTGTATTGGGAAAGTCATGCCCGGTGAACTTTTGTATGGGAAAAGTCATCTCCGGTGAACTTTTGTATTGGGAAAGTCATCTCCGGTGAACTTTTGTATTGGGAAAGTCATCTCCGGTGAACTTTTGTATGGGAAAAGTCATCTCCGGTGAACTTTTGTATTGGGAAAGTCATGCCCGGTGAACTTTTGTATTGGGAAAGTCATCTCCGGTGAACTTTTGTATTGGGAAAGTCATCTCCGGTGAACTTTTGTATTGGGAAAGTCATCTCCGGTGAACTTTTGTATTGGGAAAGTCATCTCCGGTGAACTTTTGTATTGGGAAAGTCATCTCCGGTGAACTTTTGTATGGGAAAGTCATCTCCGGTGAACTTTTGTATTGGGAAAGTCATCTCCGGTGAACTTTTGTATGGGAAAAGTCATCTCCGGTGAACTTTTGTATTGGGAAAGTCATCTCCGGTGAACTTTTGTATTGGGAAAGTCATCTCCGGTGAACTTTTGTATGGGAAAGTCATCTCCGGTGAACTTTTGTATTGGGAAAGTCATGCCCGGTGAACTTTTGTATGGGAAAAGTCATCTCCGGTGAACTTTTGTATTGGGAAAGTCATCTCCGGTGAACTTTTGTATGGGAAAAGTCATCTCCGGTGAACTTTTGTATTGGGAAAGTCATCTCCGGTGAACTTTTGTATGGGAAAAGTCATCTCCGGTGAACTTTTGTATGGGAAAAGTCATCTCCGGTGAACTTTTGTATTGGGAAAGTAATCTCCGGTGAACTTTTATATTGGGAAATTCATCTCCGGTGAACTTTTGTATTGGGAAGTCATGCCCGGTGAACTTTTGTATGGGAAAAGTCATCTCCGGTGAACTTTTGTATTGGGAAAGTCATCTCCGGTGAACTTTTGTATGGGAAAAATCATCTCCGGTGAACTTTTGTATTGGAAAAGTCATCTCCGGTGAACTTTTGTATGGGAAAAGTCATCTCCGGTGAACTTTTGTATTGGGAAAGTCATGCCCGGTGAACTTTTGTATTGGGAAAGTCATGCCCGGTGAACTTTTGTATTGGGAAAGTCATGCCCGGTGAACTTTTGTATTGGGAAAGTCGTGCCCGGTGAACTTTTGTATTGGGAAAGTCATGCCCGGTGAACTTTTGTATTGGGAAAGTCATGCCCGGTGAACTTTTGTATTGGGAAAGTCATGCCCGGTGAACTTTTGTATGGGAAAAGTCATCTCCGGTGAACTTTTGTATTGGGAAAGTCATCTCCGGTGAACTTTTGTATGGGAAAAGTCATCTCCGGTGAACTTTTGTATTGGGAAAGTCATCTCCGGTGAACTTTTGTATGGGAAAAGTCATCTCCGGTGAACTTTTGTATGGGAAAAGTCATCTCCGGTGAACTTTTGTATTGGGAAAGTCATCTCCGGTGAACTTTTGTATGGGAAAAGTCATCTCCGGTGAACTTTTGTATTGGGAAAGTCATCTCCGGTGAACTTTTGTATTGGGAAAGTCATCTCCGGTGAACTTTTGTATGGGAAAGTCATGCCCGGTGAACTTTTGTATTGGGAAAGTCATCTCCGGTGAACTTTTGTATTGGGAAAGTCATCTCCGGTGAACTTTTGTATGGGAAAAGTCATCTCCGGTGAACTTTTGTATGGGAAAAGTCATGCCCGGTGAACTTTTGTATTGGGAAAGTCATCTCCGGTGAACTTTTGTATTGGGAAAGTCATGCCCGGTGAACTTTTGTATTGGGAAAGTCATGCCCGGTGAACTTTTGTATTGGGAAAGTCATGCCCGGTGAACTTTTGTATGGGAAAAGTCATCTCCGGTGAACTTTTGTATGGGAAAAGTCATATCCGGTGAACTTTTGTATGGGAAAAGTCATCTCCGGTGAACTTTTGTATTGGGAAAGTCATCTCCGGTGAACTTTTGTATGGGAAAAGTCATCTCCGGTGAACTTTTGTATGGGAAAAGTCATCTCCGGTGAACTTTTGTATTGGGAAAGTCATCTCCGGTGAACTTTTGTATTGGGAAAGTCATCTCCGGTGAACTTTTGTATTGGGAAAGTCATCTCCGGTGAACTTTTGTATGGGAAAAGTCATCTCCGGTGAACTTTTGTATGGGAAAAGTCATGCCCGGTGATCTTTTATATTGGGAAAGTCATCTCCGGTGAACTTTTGTATTGGGAAAGTCATGCCCGGTGAACTTTTGTATTGGGAAAGTCATGCCCGGTGAACTTTTATATTGGGAAAGTCATCTCCGGTGAACTTTAGTATTGGGAAAGTCATCTCCGGTGAACTTTTGTATGGGAAAAGTCATCTCCGGTGAACTTTTGTATTGGGAAAGTCATCTCCGGTGAACTTTTGCATTGGGAAAGTCATCTCCGGTGAACTTTTGTATGGGAAAAGTCATCTCCGGTGAACTTTTGTATTGGGAAAGTCATCTCCGGTGAACTTTTGTATGGGAAAAGTCATCTCCGGTGAACTTTTGTATGGGAAAAGTCATGCCCGGTGAACTTTTGTATTGGGAAAGTCATCTCCGGTGAACTTTTGTATTGGGAAAGTCATGCCCGGTGAACTTTTGTATTGGGAAAGTCATGCCCGGTGAACTTTTGTATTGGGAAAGTCATGCCCGGTGAACTTTTGTATGGGAAAAGTCATCTCCGGTGAACTTTTGTATGGGAAAAGTCATCTCCGGTGAACTTTTGTATGGGAAAAGTCATCTCCGGTGAACTTTTGTATTGGGAAAGTCATCTCCGGAGAACTTTTGTATGGGAAAAGTCATCTCCGGTGAACTTTTGTATTGGGAAAGTCATCTCCGGTGAACTTTTGTATGGGAAAGTCATCTCCGGTGAACTTTTATATTGGGAAAGTCATCTCCCGTGAACTTTTGTATTGGGAAAGTCATCTCCGGTGAACTTTTGTATTGGGAAAGTCATCTCCGGTGAACTTTTGTATGGGAAAAGTCATCTCCGGTGAACTTTTGTATTGGGAAAGTCATGCCCGGTGAACTTTTGTATTGGGAAAGTCATCTCCGGTGAACTTTTGTATTGGGAAAGTCATCTCCGGTGAACTTTTGTATGGGAAAAGTCATCTCCGGTGAACTTTTGTATTGGGAAAGTCATCTCCGGTGAACTTTTGTATTGGGAAAGTCATCTCCGGTGAACTTTTGTATTGGGAAAGTCATGCCCGGTGAACTTTTGTTTTGGGAAAGTCATGCCCGGTGAACTTTTGTATTGGGAAAGTCATGCCCGGTGAACTTTTGTATTGGGAAAGTCATGCCCGGTGAACTTTTGTATGGGAAAAGTCATCTCCGGTGAACTTTTGTATTGGGAAAGTCATCTCCGGTGAACTTTTGTATTGGGAAAGTCATCTCCGGTGAACTTTTGTATGGGAAAAGTCATCTCCGGTGAACTTTTGTATTGGGAAAGTCATGCCCGGTGAACTTTTGTATTGGGAAAGTCATCTCCGGTGAACTTTTGTATTGGGAAAGTCATCTCCGGTGAACTTTTGTATTGGGAAAGTCATCTCCGGTGAACTTTTGTATTGGGAAAGTCATCTCCGGTGAACTTTTGTATTGGGAAAGTCATCTCCGGTGAACTTTTGTATGGGAAAGTCATCTCCGGTGAACTTTTGTATTGGGAAAGTCATCTCCGGTGAACTTTTGTATGGGAAAAGTCATCTCCGGTGAACTTTTGTATTGGGAAAGTCATCTCCGGTGAACATTTGTATTGGGAAAGTCATCTCCGGTGAACTTTTGTATGGGAAAGTCATCTCCGGTGAACTTTTGTATTGGGAAAGTCATCTCCGGTGAACTTTTGTATGGGAAAAGTCATCTCCGGTGAACTTTTGTATTGGGAAAGTCATCTCCGGTGAACTTTTGTATGGGAAAATTCATCTCCGGTGAACTTTTGTATTGGGAAAGTCATCTCCGGTGAACTTTTGTATGGGAAAAGTCATCTCCGGTGAACTTTTGTATTGGGAAAGTCATCTCCGGTGAACTTTTGTATTGGGAAAGTCATCTCCGGTGAACTTTTGTATGGGAAAAGTCATCTCCGGTGAACTTTTGTATTGGGAAAGTCATGCCCGGTGAACTTTTGTATTGGGAAAGTCATCTCCGGTGAACTTTTGTATTGGGAAAGTCATCTCCGGTGAACTTTTGTATGGGAAAAGTCATCTCCGGTGAACTTTTGTATTGGGAAAGTCATCTCCGGTGAACTTTCGTATTGGGAAAGTCATCTCCGGTGAACTTTTGTATTGGGAAAGTCATCTCCGGTGAACTTTTGTATTGGGAAAGTCATCTCCGGTGAACTTTTGTATGGGAAAAGTCATCTCCGGTGAACTTTTGTATGGGAAAAGTCATCTTCGGTAAACTTTTGTATGGGAAAAGTCATCTCCGGTGAACTTTTGTATTGGGAAAGTCATCTCCGGTGAACTTTTGTATTGGGAAAGTCATCTCCGGCGAACTTTTGTATTGGGAAAGTCATCTCCGGTGAACTTTTGTATGGGAAAAGTCATCTCCGGTGAACTTTTGTATTGGGAAAGTCATCTCCGGTGAACTTTTGTATGGGAAAAGTCATGCCCGGTGAACTTTTATATTGGGAAAGTCATCTCCGGTGAACTTTTGTATTGGGAAAGTCATGCCCTTGAACTTTTGTATTGGGAAAGTCATGCCCGGTGAACTTTTATATTGGGAAAGTCATCTCCGGTGAACTTTTGTATTGGGAAAGTCATCTCCGGTGAACTTTTGTATGGGAAAAGTCATCTCCAGTGAACTTTTGTATTGGGAAAGTCATCTCCGGTGAACTTTTGTATTGGGAAAGTCATCTCCGGTGAACTTTTGTATGGGAAAAGTCATCTCCGGTGAACTTTTGTATTGGGAAAGTCATCTCCGGTGAACTTTTGTATGGGAAAAGTCATCTCCGGTGAACTTTTGTATTGGGAAAGTCATCTCCGGTGAACTTTTGTATGGGAAAAGTCATCTCCGGTGAACTTTTGTATTGGGAAAGTCATCTCCGGTGAACTTTTGTATGGGAAAAATCATCTCCGGTGAACTTTTGTATTGGAAAAGTCATCTCCGGTGAACTTTTGTATGGGAAAAGTCATCTCCGGTGAACTTTTGTATTGGGAAAGTCATCTCCGGTGAACTTTTATATTGGGAAAGTCATGCCCGGTGAACTTTTGTATTGGGAAAGTCATCTCCGGTGAACTTTTGTATTGGGAAAGTCATCTCCGGTGAACTTTTGTATTGGGAAAGTCATCTCCGGTGAACTTTTGTATGGGAAAAGTCATCTCCGGTGAACTTTTGTATTGGGAAAGTCATCTCGGGTGAACTTTTGTATGGGAAAGTCATGCCCGGTGAACTTTTATATTGGGAAAGTCATCTCCGGTGAACTTTTGTATTGGGAAAGTCATGCCCGGTGAACTTTTGTATTGGGAAGGTCATGCCCGGTGAACTTTTATATTGGGAAAGTCATCTCCGGTGAACTTTTGTATTGGGAAAGTCATCTCCGGTGAACTTTTGTATGGGAAAAGTCATCTCCGGTGAACTTTTGTATTGAGAAAGTCATCTCCGGTGAACTTTTGTATTGGGAAAGTCATGCCCGGT
Organism: Musca autumnalis; assembly: GCF_047663935.1. Taxonomy (NCBI): domain Eukaryota; kingdom Metazoa; phylum Arthropoda; class Insecta; order Diptera; family Muscidae; genus Musca; species Musca autumnalis. Next base: position 67,743 of record NW_027411932.1, read on the forward strand.
GATCTTTTATATTGGGAAAGTCATCTCCGGTGAACTTTTGTATTGGGAAAGTCATCTCCGGTGAACTTTTGTATTGGGAAAGTCATCTCCGGTGAACTTTTGTATGGGAAAGTCATCTCCGGTGAACTTTTGTATGGGAAATGTCATCTCCGGTGAACTTTTGTATGGGAAACGTCATCTCCGGTGAACTTTTGTATTGGGAAAGTCATCTCCGGTGAACTTTTGTATTGGGAAAGTCATCTCCGGTGAACTTTTATATTGGGAAAGTCATGCCCGGTGAACTTTTGTTTTGGGAAAGTCATGCCCGGTGAACTTTTGTATTGGGAAAGTCGTGCCCGGTGAACTTTTGTATTGGGAAAGTCATGCCCGGTGAACTTTTGTATTGGGAAAGTCATCTCCGGTGAACTTTTGTATGGGAAAAGTCATCTCCGGTGAACTTTTGTATTGGGAAAGTCATGCCCGGTGAACTTTTGTATTGGGAAAGTCATCTCCGGTGAACTTTTGTATGGTAAAAGTCATCTCCGGTGAACTTTTGTATTGGGAAAGTCATCTCCGGTGAACTTTTGTATTGGGAAAGTCATCTCCGGTGAACTTTTGTATTGGGAAAGTCATGCCCGGTGAACTTTTGTATTGGGAAAGTCATCTCCGGTGAACTTTTGTATTGGGAAAGTCATCTCCGGTGAACTTTTGTATTGGGAAAGTCATCTCCGGTGAACTTTTGTATTGGGAAAGTCATCTCCGGTGAACTTTTGTATGGGAAAAGTCATCTCCGGTGAACTTTTGTATTGGGAAAGTCATCTCCGGTGAACTTTTGTATGGGAAAAGTCATCTCCGGTGAACTTTTGTATGGGAAAAGTCATCTCCGGTGAACTTTTGTATTGGGAAAGTCATCTCCGGTGAACTTTTGTATTGGGAAAGTCATCTCCGGTGAACTTTTGTATGGGAAAAGTCATCTCCGGTGAACTTTTGTATTGGGAAAGTCATCTCCGGTGAACATTTGTATTGGGAAAGTCATCTCCGGTGAACTTTTGTATGGGAAAAGTCATCTCCGGTGAACTTTTGTATTGGGAAAGTCATGCCCGGTGAACTTTTGTATTGGGAAAGTCATGCCCGGTGAACTTTTGTATTGGGACAGTCATGCCCGGTGAACTTTTGTATGGGAAAAGTCATCTCCGGTGAACTTTTGTATGGGAAAAGTCATCTCCGGTGAACTTTTGTATTGGGAAAGTCATCTCCGGTGAACTTTTGTATTGGGAAAGTCATCTCCGGTGAACTTTTGTATTGGGAAAGTCATACCCGGTGAACTTTTGTTTTGGGAAAGTCATGCCCGGTGAACTTTTGTATTGGGAAAGTCATGCCCGGTGAACTTTTGTATTGGGAAAGTCATGCCCGGTGAACTTTTGTATGGGAAAAGTCATCTCCGGTGAACTTTTGTATTGGGAAAGTCATCTCCGGTGAACTTTTGTATTGGGAAAGTCATCTCCGGTGAACTTTTGTATTGGGAAAGTCATGCCCGGTGAACTTTTGTTTTGGGAAAGTCATGCCCGGTGAACTTTTGTATTGGGAAAGTCATGCCCGGTGAACTTTTGTATTGGGAAAGTCATGCCCGGTGAACTTTTGTATGGGAAAAGTCATCTCCGGTGAACTTTTGTATGGGAAAAGTCATCTCCGGTGAACTTTTGTATTGGGAAAGTCATCTCCGGTGAACTTTTGTATTGGGAAAGTCATCTCCGGTGAACTTTTGTATTGGGAAAGTCATGCCCGGTGAACTTTTGTTTTGGGAAAGTCATGCCCGGTGAACTTTTGTATTGGGAAAGTCATGCCCGGTGAACTTTTGTATTGGGAAAGTCATGCCCGGTGAACTTTTGTATGGGAAAAGTCATCTCCGGTGAACTTTTGTATTGGGAAAGTCATCTCCGGTGAACTTTTGTATGGGAAAGTCATCTCCGGTGAACTTTTGTATTGGGAAAGTCATCTCCGGTGAACTTTTGTATGGGAAAAGTCATCTCCGGTGAACTTTTGTATTGGGAAAGTCATCTCCGGTGAACTTTTGTATGGGAAAAGTCATCTCCGGTGAACTTTTGTATTGGGAAAGTCATCTCCGGTGAACTTTTGTATTGGGAAAGTCATCTCCGGTGAACTTTTGTATGGGAAAAGTCATCTCCGGTGAACTTTTGTATTGGGAAAGTCATGCCCGGTGAACTTTTGTATTGGGAAAGTCATCTCCGGTGAACTTTTGTATTGGGAAAGTCATCTCCGGTGAACTTTTGTATGGGAAAAGTCATCTCCGGTGAAATTTTGTATTGGGAAAGTCATCTCCGGTGAACTTTTGTATTGGGAAAGTCATCTCCGGTGAACTTTTGTATTGGGAAAGTCATCTCCGGTGAACTTTTGTATGGGAAAAGTCATCTCCGGTGAACTTTTGTATTGGGAAAGTCATCTCCGGTGAACTTTTGTATGGGAAAAGTCATCTCCGGTGAACTTTTGTATTGGGAAAGTCATGCCCGGTGAACTTTTGTATTGGGAAAGTCATCTCCGGTGAACTTTTGTATGGGAAAAGTCATCTCCGGTGAACTTTTGTATTGGGAAAGTCATCTCCGGTGAACTTTTGTATTGGAAAAGTCATCTCCGGTGAACTTTTGTATTGGGAAAGTCATGCCCGGTGAACTTTTGTATTGGGAAAGTCATGCCCGGTGAACTTTTGTATTGGGAAAGTCATGCCCGGTGAACTTTTGTATGGGAAAAGTCATCTCCGGTGAACTTTTGTATGGGAAAAGTCATCTCCGGTGAACTTTTGTATTGGGAAAGTCATCTCCGGTGAACTTTTGTATTGGGAAAGTCATGCCCGGTGAACTTTTGTTTTGGGAAAGTCATGCCCGGTGAACTTTTGTATTGGGAAAGTCATGCCCGGTGAACTTTTGTATTGGGAAAGTCATGCCCGGTGAACTTTTGTATGGGAAAAGTCATCTCCGGTGAACTTTTGTATTGGGAAGGTCATCTCCGGTGAACTTTTGTATTGGGAAAGTCATGCCCGGTGAACTTTTGTATTGGGAAAGTCATGCCCGGTGAACTTTTGTATTTGGGAAAGTCATCTCCGGTGAACTTTTGTATGGGAAAAGTCATCTCCGGTGAACTTTTGTATTGGGAAAATCATGCCCGGTGAACTTTTGTATTGGGAAAGTCATCTCCGGTGAACTTTTGTATGGGAAAAGTCATCTCCGGTGAACTTTTGTATTGGGAAAGTCATCTCCGGTGAACTTTTGTATGGGAAAAATCATCTCCGGTGAACTTTTGTATTGGGAAAGTCATGCCCGGTGAACTTTTGTATTGGGAAAGTCATCTCCGGTGAACTTTTGTATGGGAAAAGTCATCTCCGGTGAACTTTTGTATTGGGAAAGTCATCTCCGGTGAACTTTTGTATTGGGAAAGTCATCTCCGGTGAACTTTTGTATGGGAAAAGTCATCTCCGGTGAACTTTTGTATTGGGAAAGTCATGCCCGGTGAACTTTTGTATTGGGAAAGTCATCTCCGGTGAACTTTTGTATTGGGAAAGTCATCTCCGGTGAACTTTTGTATTGGGAAAGTCATCTCCGGTGAACTTTTGTATTGGGAAAGTCATCTCCGGTAAACTTTTGTATTGGGAAAGTCATCTCCGGTGAACTTTTGTATTGGGAAAGTCATCTCCGGTGAACTTTTGTATTGGGAAAGTCATCTCCGGTGAACTTTTGTATGGGAAAAGTCATCTCCGGTGAACTTTTGTATGGGAAAAGTCATCTCCGGTGAACTTTTGTATTGGGAAAGTCATCTCCGGTGAACTTTTGTATTGGGAAAGTCATCTCCGGTGAACTTTTGTATGGGAAAAGTCATCTCCGGTGAACTTTTGTATTGGGAAAGTCATCTCCGGTGAACTTTTGTATGGGAAAAGTCATCTCCGGTGAACTTTTGTATTGGGAAAGTCATCTCCGGTGAACTTTTGTATTGGGAAAGTCATCTCCGGTGAACTTTTGTATTGGGAAAGTCATCTCCGGTGAACTTTTGTATGGGAAAAGTCATCTCCGGTGAACTTTTGTATTGGGAAAGTCATCTCCGGTGAACTTTTGTATTGGGAAAGTCATCTCCGGTGAACTTTTGTATGGGAAAAGTCATCTCCGGTGAACTTTTGTATTGGGAAAGTCATGCCCGGTGAACTTTTGTATTGGGAAAGTCATCTCCGGTGAACTTTTGTATTGGAAAGTCATCTCCGGTGAACTTTTGTATGGGAAAAGTCATCTCCGGTGAACTTTTGTATTGGGAAAGTCATCTCCGGTGAACTTTTGTATTGGGAAAGTCATCTCCGGTGAACTTTTGTATTGGAAAAGTCATCTCCGGTGAACTTTTGTATTGGGAAAGTCATCTCCGGTGAACTTTTGTATGGGAAAAGTCATCTCCGGTGAACTTTTGTATGGGAAAAGTCATCTCCGGTGAACTTTTGTATGGGAAAAGTCATCTCCGGTGATCTTTTGTATTGGGAAAGTCATCTCCGGTGAACTTTTGTATTGGGAAAGTCATCTCCGGTGAACTTTTGTATTGGGAAAGTCATCTCCGGTGAACTTTTGTATGGGAAAGTCATCTCCGGTGAACTTTTGTATTGGGAAAGTCATCTCCGGTGAACTTTTGTATTGGGAAAGTCATGTCCGGTGAACTTTTGTATTGGGAAAGTCATCTCCGGTGAACTTTTGTATTGGGAAAGTCATCTCCGGTGAACTTTTGTATTGGGAAAGTCATCTCCGGTGAACTTTTGTATTGGGAAAGTCATCTCCGGTGAACTTTTGTATGGGAAAAGTCATCTCCGGTGAACTTTTGTATTGGGAAAGTCATCTCCGGTGAACTTTTGTATGGGAAAAGTCATCTCCGGTGAACTTTTGTATTGGGAAAGTCATCTCCGGTGAACTTTTGTATGGGAAAAGTCATCTCCGGTGAACTTTTGTATTGGGAAAGTCATCTCCGGTGAACTTTTGTATTGGGAAATTCATCTCCGGTGAACTTTTGTATTGGGAAAGTCATCTCCGGTGAACTTTTGTATTGGGAAAGTCATCTCCGGTGAACTTTTGTATTGGGAAAGTCATCTCCGGTGAACTTTTGTATTGGGAAAGTCATCTCCGGTGAACTTTTGTATTGGGAAAGTCATCTCCGGTGAACTTTTGTATGGGAAAAGTCATCTCCGGTGAACTTTTGTATTGGGAAAGTCATCTCCGGTGAACTTTTGTATGGGAAAAGTCATCTCCGGTGAACTTTTGTATTGGGAAAGTCATCTCCGGTGAACTTTTGTATGGGAAAAGTCATCTCCGGTGAACTTTTGTATTGGGAAAGTCATCTCCGGTGAACTTTTGTATTGGGAAAGTCATCTCCGGTGAACTTTTGTATTGGGAAAGTCATCTCCGGTGAACTTTTGTATGGGAAAAGTCATGCCCGGTGAACTTTTGTATTGGGAAAGTCATCTCCGGTGAACTTTTGTATTGGGAAAGTCATGCCCGGTGAACTTTTGTATTGGGAAAGTCATGCCCGGTGAACTTTTGTATTGGGAAAGTCATGCCCGGTGAACTTTTGTATGGGAAAAGTCATCTCCGGTGAACTTTTGTATGGGAAAAGTCATCTCCGGTGAACTTTTGTATGGGAAAAGTCATCTCCGGTGAACTTTTGTATTGGGAAAGTCATCTCCGGTGAACTTTTGTATTGGGAAAGTCATCTCCGGTGAACTTTTGTATTGGGAAAGTCATCTCCGGTGAACTTTTGTATGGGAAAAGTCATCTCCGGTGAACTTTTGTATTGGGAAAGTCATCTCCGGTGAACTTTTGTTTTGGGAAAGTCATGCCCGGTGAACTTTTGTATTGGGAAAGTCATCTCCGGTGAACTTTTGTATGGGAAAAGTCATCTCCGGTGAACTTTTGTATTGGGAAAGTCATGCCCGGTGAACTTTTGTATTGGGAAAGTCATCTCCGGTGAACTTTTGTATGGGAAAAGTCATCTCCGGTGAACTTTTGTATTGGGAAAGTCATCTCCGGTGAACTTTTGTATGGGAAAAATCATCTCCGGTGAACTTTTGTATTGGGAAAGTCATCTCCGGTGAACTTTTGTATGGGAAAAGTCATCTTCGGTGAACTTTTGTATTGGGAAAGTCATCTCCGGTGAACTTTTGTATTGGGAAAGTCATCTCCGGTGAACTTTTGTATGGGAAAAGTCATCTCCGGTGAACTTTTGTATTGGAAAGTCATGCCCGGTGAACTTTTGTATTGGGAAAGTCATCTCCGGTGAACTTTTGTATTGGGAAAGTCATGCCCGGTGAACTTTTGTATGGGAAAAGTCATCTCCGGTGAACTTTTGTATGGGAAAAGTCATCTCCGGTGAACTTTTGTATGGGAAAAGTCATCTCCGGTGAACTTTTGTATTGGGAAAGTCATCTCCGGTGAACTTTTGTATTGGGAAAGTCATCTCCGGTGAACTTTTGTATTGGGAAAGTCATCTCCGGTGAACTTTTGTATGGGAAAAGTCATCTCCGGTGAACTTTTGTATGGGAAAAGTCATCTCCGGTGAAATTTTGTATTGGGAAAGTCATCTCCGGTGAACTTTTGTATTGGGAAAGTCATCTCCGGTGAACTTTTGTATGGAAAAAGTCATCTCCGGTGAACTTTTGTATGGGAAAAGTCATCTCCGGTGAACTTTTGTATTGGGAAAATCATCTCCGGTGAACTTTTGTATTGGGAAAGTCATCTCCGGTGAACTTTTGTATGGGAAAAGTCATCTCCGGTGAACTTTTGTATTGGGAAAGTCATCTCCGGTGAACTTTTGTATGGGAAAAGTCATCTCCGGTGAACTTTTGTATTGGGAAAGTCATCTCCGGTGAACTTTTGTATTGGGAAAGTCATCTCCGGTGAACTTTTGTATGGGAAAAGTCATCTCCGGTGAACTTTTGTATGGGAAAAGTCATCTCCGGTGAACTTTTGTATTGGGAAAGTCATCTCCGGTGAACTTTTGTATTGGGAAAGTCATCTCCGGTGAACTTTTGTATGGGAAAAGTCATCTCCGGTGAACTTTTGTATTGGGAAAGTCATCTCCGGTGAACTTTTGTATGGGAAAAGTCATCTTCGGTGAACTTTTGTATTGGGAAAGTCATCTCCGGTGAACTTTTGTATGGGAAAAGTCATCTCCGGTGAACTTTTGTATTGGGAAAGTCGTGCCCGGGTGAACTTTTGTATTGGGAAAGTCATGCCCGGGGAACTTTTGTATTGGGAAAGTCATGCCCGGTGAACTTTTGTATGGGAAAAGTCATCTCCGGTGAACTTTTGTATTGGGAAAGTCATCTCCGGTGAACTTTTGTATGGGAAAAGTCATCTCCGGTGAACTTTTGTATTGGGAAAGTCATCTCCGGTGAACTTTTGTATGGGAAAAGTCATCTCCGGTGAACTTTTGTATGGGAAAAGTCATCTCCGGTGAACTTTTGTATTGGGAAAGTCATCTCCGGTGAACTTTTGTATTGGGAAAGTCATGCCCGGTGAACTTTTATATTGGGAAAGTCATGCCCGGTGAACTTTTGTATTGGGAAAGTCATCTCCGGTGAACTTTTGTATGGGAAAAGTCATCTCCGGTGAACTTTTGTATTGGGAAAGTCATGCCCGGTGAACTTTTATATTGGGAAAGTCATCTCCGGTGAACTTTTATATTGGGAAAGTCATCTCCGGTGAACTTTTGTATTGGGAAAGTCATCTCCGGTGAACTTTTGTATGGGAAAAGTCATCTCCGGTGAACTTTTGTATTGGGAAAGTCATCTCCGGTGAACTTTTGTATGGGAAAGTCATGCCGGTGAACTTTTATATTGGGAAAGTCATCTCCGGTGAACTTTTGTATTGGGAAAGTCATGCCGGTGAACTCTTGTATTGGGAAAGTCATGCCCGGTGAACTTTTATATTGGGAAAGTCATCTCCGGTGAACTTTTGTATTGGGAAAGTCATCTCCGGTGAACTTTTGTATGGGAAAAGTCATCTCCGGTGAACTTTTGTATTGCGAAAGTCATCTCCGGTGAACTTTTGTATTGGGAAAGTCATGCCCGGTGAACTTTTATATTGGGAAAGTCATCTCCGGTGAACTTTTGTATTGGGAAAGTCATCTCCGGTGAACTTTTGTATTGGGAAAGTCATCTCCGGTGAACTTTTGTATGGGAAAGTCATCTCCGGTGAACTTTTGTATGCGAAAAGTCATCTCCGGTGAACTTTTGTATTGGGAAAGTCATCTCCGGTGAACTTTTATATTGGGAAAGTCATGCCCGGTGAACTTTTGTTTTGGGAAAGTCATGCCCGGTGAACTTTTGTATTGGGAAAGTCGTGCCCGGTGAACTTTTGTATTGGGAAAGTCATGCCCGGTGAACTTTTGTATTGGGAAAGTCATCTCCGGTGACCTTTTGTATGGGAAAAGTCATCTCCGGTGAACTTTTGTATTGGGAAAGTCATGCCCGGTGAACTTTTGTATTGGGAAAGTCATCTCCGGTGAACTTTTGTATGGGAAAAGTCATCTCCGGTGAACTTTTGTATTGGGAAAGTCATCTCCGGTGAACTTTTGTATTGGGAAAGTCATCTCCGGTGAACTTTTGTATTGGGAAAGTCATGCCCGGTGAACTTTTGTATTGGGAAAGTCATCTCCGGTGAACTTTTGTATTGGGAAAGTCATCTCCGGTGAACTTTTGTATTGGGAAAGTCATCTCCGGTGAACTTTTGTATGGGAAAAGTCATCTCCGGTGAACTTTTGTATGGGAAAAGTCATCTCCGGTGAACTTTTGTATGGGAAAAGTCATCTCCGGTGAACTTTTGTATGGGGAAAAGTCATCTCCGGTGAACTTTTGTATTGGGAAAGTCATCTCCGGTGAACTTTTGTATTGGGAAAGTCATCTCCGGTGAACTTTTGTATGGGAAAAGTCATCTCCGGTGAACTTTTGTATGGGAAAAGTCATCTCCGGTGAACTTTTGTATTGGGAAAGTCATCTCCGGTGAACTTTTGTATTGGGAAAGTCATCTCCGGTGAACTTTTGTATGGGAAAAGTCATCTCCGGTGAACTTTTGTATTGGGAAAGTCATCTCCGGTGAACTTTTGTATTGGGAAAGTCATCTCCGGTGAACTTTTGTATGGGAAAAGTCATCTCCGGTGAACTTTTGTATTGGGAAAGTCATCTCCGGTGAACTTTTGTATTTGGAAAGTCATGCCCGGCGAACTTTTGTATTGGGAAAGTCATGCCCGGTGAACTTTTGTATTGGGAAAGTCATCTCCGGTGAACTTTTGTATGGGAAAAGTCATCTCCGGTGAACTTTTGTATGGGAAAAGTCATCTCCGGTGAACTTTTGTATTGGGAACTTTTGTATTGGTGAACTTTTGTATTGGGAAAGTCATGCCCGGTGAACTTTTGTATTGGGAAAGCCATCTCCGGTGAACTTTTGTATGGAAAAAGTCATCTCCGGTGAACTTTTGTATTGGGAAAGTCATCTCCGGTGAACTTTTGTATTGGGAAAGTCATGCCCGGTGAACTTTTGTATGGAAAAAGTCATCTCCGGTGAACTTTTGTATTGGGAAAGTCATGCCCGGTGAACTTTTATATTGGGAAAGTCATCTCCGGTGAACTTTTGTATTGGGAAAGTCATCTCCGGTGAACTTTTGTATGGAAAAAGTCATCTCCGGTGAACTTTTGTATTGGGAAAGTCATGCCCGGTGAACTTTTATATTGGGAAAGTCATCTCCGGTGAACTTTTGTATTGGGAAAGTCATCTCCGGTGAACTTTTGTATGGGAAAAGTCATCTCCGGTGAACTTTTGTATTGGGAAAGTCATCTCCGGTGAACTTTTGTATTGGGAAAAGTCATCTCCGGTGAACTTTTGTATTGGGAAAGTCATGCCCGGTGAACTTTTGTATTGGGAAAGTCATCTCCGGTGAACTTTTGTATTGGGAAAGTCATCTCCGGTGAACTTTTGTATTGGGAAAGTCATATCCGGTGAACTTTTGTATTGGGAAAGTCATCTCCGGTGAACTTTTGTATTGGGAAAGTCATCTCCGGTGAACTTTTGTATGGGAAAAGTCATCTCCGGTGAACTTTTGTATTGGGAAAGTCATCTCCGGTGAACTTTTGTATTGGCAAAGTCATCTCCGGTGAACTTTTGTATGGGAAAAGTCATCTCCGGTGAACTTTTGTATTGGGAAAGTCATCTCCGGTGAACTTTTGTATGGGAAAAGTCATCTCCGGTGAACTTTTGTATGGGAAAAGTCATCTCCGGTGAACTTTTGTATTGGGAAAGTCATCTCCGGTGAACTTTTATATTGGGAAAGTCATGCCCGGTGAACTTTTGTATTGGGAAAGTCATCTCCGGTGAACTTTTGTATGGGAAAAGTCATCTCCGGTGAACTTTTGTATTGGGAAAGTCATCTCCGGTGAACTTTTGTATTGGGAAAGTCATCTCCGGTGAACTTTTGTATTGGGAAAGTCATCTCCGGTGAACTTTTGTATGGGAAAAGTCATCTCCGGTGAACTTTTGTATTGGGAAAGTCATCTCCGGTGAACTTTTGTATTGGGAAAGTCATCTCCGGTGAACTTTTGTATGGGAAAAGTCATCTCCGGTGAACTTTTGTATGGGAAAAGTCATCTCCAGTGAACTTTTGTATTGGGAAAGTCATCTCCGGTGAACTTTTGTATGGGAAAAGTCATCTCCGGTGAACTTTTGTATTGGGAAAGTCATCTCCGGTGAACTTTTGTATTGGGAAAGTCATCTCCGGTGAACTTTTGTATGGGAAAAGTCATCTCCGGTGAACTTTTGTATGGGAAAAGTCATCTCCAGTGAACTTTTGTATTGGGAAAGTCATCTCCGGTGAACTTTTGTATTGGGAAAGTCATCTCCGGTGAACTTTTGTATGGGAAAAGTCATCTCCGGTGAACTTTTGTATTGGGAAAGTCATCTCCGGTGAACTTTTGTATGGGAAAAGTCATCTCCGGTGAACTTTTGTATTGGGAAAGTCATGCCCGGTGAACTTTTGTATTGGGAAAGTCATCTCCGGTGAACTTTTGTATTGGGAAAGTCATCTCCGGTCAACTTTTGTATTGGGAAAGTCATGCCCGGTGAACTTTTGTATTGGGAAAGTCATCTCCGGTGAACTTTTGTATTGGGAAAGTCATCTCCGGTGAACTTTTGTATGGGAAAAGTCATCTCCGGTGAACTTTTGTATTGGGAAAGTCATCTCCGGTGAACTTTTGTATGGGAAAAGTCATCTCCGGTGAACTTTTGTATTGGGAAAGTCATCTCCGGTGAACTTTTGTATTGGGAAAGTCATCTCCGGTGAACTTTTGTATGGGAAAATTCATCTCCGGTGAACTTTTGTATTGGGAAAGTCATCTCCGGTGAACTTTTGTATTGGGAAAGTCATGCCCGGTGAACTTTTGTATTGGGAAAGTCATCTCCGGTGAACTTTTGTATTGGGAAAGTCATCTCCGGTGAACTTTTGTATGGGAAAAGTCATCTCCGGTGAACTTTTGTATTGGGAAAGTCATCTCCGGTGAACTTTTGTATTGGGAAAGTCATCTCCGGTGAACTTTTGTATTGGGAAAGTCATGCCCGGCGAACTTTTGTATTGGGAAAGTCATGCCCGGTGAACTTTTGTATTGGGAAAGTCATGCCCGGCGAACTTTTGTATTGGGAAAGTCATGCCCGGTGAACTTTTGTATTGGGAAAGTCATCTCCGGTGAACTTTTGTATTGGGAAAGTCATGCCCGGTGAACTTTTGTATTGGGAAAGTCATGCCCGGTGAACTTTTGTATGGGAAAATTCATCTCCGGTGAACTTTTGTATGGGAAAAGTCATCTCCGGTGAACTTTTGTATCGGGAAAGTCATCTCCGGTGAACTTTTGTATTGGGAAAGTCATCTCCGGTGAACTTTTGTATGGGAAAAGTCATCTCCGGTGAACTTTTGTATTGGGAAAGTCATGCCCGGTGAACTTTTGTATTGGGAAAGTCATGCCCGGCGAACTTTTGTATTGGGAAAGTCATGCCCGGTGAACTTTTGTATTGGGAAAGTCATCTCCGGTGAACTTTTGTATTGGGAAAGTCATCTCCGGTGAACTTTTGTATTGGGAAATTCATCTCCGGTGAACTTTTGTATTGGGAAAGTCATCTCCGGTGAACTTTTGTATTGGGAAAGTCATCTCCGGTGAACTTTTGTATGGGAAAAGTCATCTCCGGTGAACTTTTGTATTGGGAAAGTCATCTCCGGTGAACTTTTGTATTGGGAAAGTCATCTCCGGTGAACTTTTGTATTGGGAAAGTCATCTCCGGTGAACTTTTGTATGGGAAAAGTCATCTACGGTGAACTTTTGTATTGGGAAAGTCATCTCCGGTGAACTTTTGTATGGGAAAAGTCATCTCCGGTGAACTTTTGTATTGGGAAAGTCATCTCCGGTGAACTTTTGTATTGGGAAAAGTCATCTCCGGTGAACTTTTGTATTGGGAAATTCATCTCCGGTGAACTTTTGTATTGGGAAAGTCATCTCCGGTGAACTTTTGTATTGGGAAAGTCATCTCCGGTGAACTTTTGTATGGGAAAAGTCATCTCCGGTGAACTTTTGTATTGGGAAAGTCATCTCCGGTGAACTTTTGTATTGGGAAAGTCATCTCCGGTGAACTTTTGTATTGGGAAAGTCATCTCCGGTGAACTTTTGTATTAGGAAAGTCATCTCCGGTGAACTTTTGTATGGGAAAAGTCATCTCCGGTGAACTTTTGCATTGGGAAAGTCATCTCCGGTGAACTTTTGTATGGGAAAAGTCATCTCCGGTGAACTTTTGTATTGGGAAAGGCATCTCCGGTGAACTATTGTATGGGAAAAGTCATCTCCGGTGAACTTTTGTATTGGGAAAGTCATCTCCGGTGAACTTTTGTATTGGGAAAGTCATCTCCGGTGAACTTTTGTATTGGGAAAGTCATCTCCGGTGAACTTTTGTATTGGGAAAGTCATCTCCGGTGAACTTTTGTATTGGGAAAGTCATCTCCGGTGAACTTTTGTATGGGAAAAGTCATCTCCGGTGAACTTTTGTATTGGGAAAGTCATGCCCGGTGAACTTTTGTATTGGGAAAGTCATGCCCGGTGAACTTTTGTATTGGGAAAGTCATGCCCGGTGAACTTTTGTATTGGGAAAGTCGTGCCCGGTGAACTTTTGTATTGGGAAAGTCATGCCCGGTGAACTTTTGTATTGGGAAAGTCATCTCCGGTGAACTTTTGTATTGGGAAAGTCATCTCCGGTGAACTTTTGTATGGGAAAAGTCATCTCCGGTGAACTTTTGTATTGGGAAAGTCATCTCCGGTGAACTTTTGTATTGGGAAAGTCATCTCCGGTGAACTTTTGTATGGGAAAAGTCATCTCCGGTGAACTTTTGTATTGGGAAAGTCATCTCCGGTCAACTTTTGTATTGGGAAAGTCATGCCCGGTGAACTTTTGTATTGGGAAAGTCATCTCCGGTGAACTTTTGTATTGGGAAAGTCATCTCCGGTGAACTTTTGTATGGGAAAAGTCATCTCCGGTGAACTTTTGTATTGGGAAAGTCATCTCCGGTGAACTTTTGTATGGGAAAAGTCATCTCCGGTGAACTTTTGTATTGGGAAAGTCATCTCCGGTGAACTTTTGTATTGGGAAAGTCATCTCCGGTGAACTTTTGTATGGGAAAAGTCATCTCCGGTGAACTTTTGTATTGGGAAAGTCATCTCCGGTGAACTTTTGTATTGGGAAAGTCATGCCCGGTGAACTTTTGTATTGGGAAAGTCATCTCCGGTGAACTTTTGTATTGGGAAAGTCATCACCGGTGAACTTTTGTATGGGAAAAGTCATCTCCGGTGAACTTTTGTATTGGGAAAGTCATCTCCGGTGAACTTTTGTATTGGGAAAGTCATCTCCGGTGAACTTTTGTATTGGGAAAGTCATGCCCGGCGAACTTTTGTATTGGGAAAGTCATGCCCGGTGAACTTTTGTATTGGGAAAGTCATGCCCGGCGAACTTTTGTATTGGGAAAGTCATGCCCGGTGAACTTTTGTATTGGGAAAGTCATCTCCGGTGAACTTTTGTATTGGGAAAGTCATGCCCGGTGAACTTTTGTATTGGGAAAGTCATGCCCGGTGAACTTTTGTATGGGAAAAGTCATCTCCGGTGAACTTTTGTATGGGAAAAGTCATCTCCGGTGAACTTTTGTATTGGGAAAGTCATCTCCGGTGAACTTTTGTATTGGGAAAGTCATCTCCGGTGAACTTTTGTATGGGAAAAGTCATCTCCGGTGAACTTTTGTATTGGGAAAGTCATGCCCGGTGAACTTTTGTATTGGGAAAGTCATCTCCGGTGAACTTTTGTATTGGGAAAGTCATCTCCGGTGAACTTTTGTATTGGGAAAGTCATGCCCGGTGAACTTTTGTATGGGAAAAGTCATCTCCGGTGAACTTTTGTATTGGGAAAGTCATCTCCGGTGAACTTTTGTATGGGAAAAGTCATCTCCGGTGAACTTTTGTATTGGGAAAGTCATCTCCGGTGAACTTTTGTATTGGGAAAGTCATCTCCGGTGAACTTTTGTATGGGAAAAGTCATCTCCGGTGAACTTTTGTATTGGGAAAGTCATCTCCGGTGAACTTTTGTATTGGGAAAGTCATGCCCGGCGAACTTTTGTATTGGGAAAGTCATGCCCGGTGAACTTTTGTATTGGGAAAGTCATCTCCGGTGAACTTTTGTATTGGGAAAGTCATCTCCGGTGAACTTTTGTATTGGGAAAGTCATGCCCGGTGAACTTTTGTATGGGAAAAGTCATCTCCGGTGAACTTTTGTATTGGGAAAGTCATCTCCGGTGAAATTTTGTATGGGAAAAGTCATCTCCGGTGAACTTTTGTATTGGGAAAGTCATCTCCGGTGAACTTTTGTATTGGGAAAAGTCATCTCCGGTGAACTTTTGTATTGGGAAAGTCATCTCCGGTGAACTTTTGTATTGGGAAAGTCATCTCCGGTGAACTTTTGTATTGGGAAAGTCATCTCCGGTGAACTTTTGTATGGGAAAAGTCATCTCCGGTGAACTTTTGTATTGGGAAAGTCATCTCCGGTGAACTTTTGTTTGGGAAAAGTCATCTCCGGTGAACTTTTGTATGGGAAAAGTCATGCCCGGTGTACTTTTGTATTGGGAAAGTCATCTCCGGTGAACTTTTGTATTGGGAAAGTCATGCCCGGCGATCTTTTGTATTGGGAAAGTCATGCCCGGTGAACTTTTGTATTGGGAAAGTCATCTCCGGTGAACTTTTGTATTGGGAAAGTCATCTCCGGTGAACTTTTGTATTGGGAAAGTCATGCCCGGTGAACTTTTGTATGGGAAAAGTCATCTCCGGTGAACTTTTGTATTGGGAAAGTCATCTCCGGTGAACTTTTGTACGGGAAAAGTCATCTCCGGTGAACTTTTGTATTGGGAAAGTCATCTCCGGTGAACTTTTGTATTGGGAAAAGTCATCTCCGGTGAACTTTTGTATTGGGAAAGTCATCTCCGGTGAACTTTTGTATTGGGAAAGTCATCTCCGGTGAACTTTTGTATTGGGAAAGTCATCTCCGGTGAACTTTTGTATGGGAAAAGTCATCTCCGGTGAACTTTTGTATTGGGAAAGTCATCTCCGGTGAACTTTTGTATTGGGAAAGTCATCTCCGGTGAACTTTTGTATTGGGAAAGTCATCTCCGGTGAACTTTTGTATTGGGAAAGTCATCTCCGGTGAACTTTTGTATGGGAAAAGTCATCTCCGGTGAACTTTTGCATTGGGAAAGTCATCTCCGGTGAACTTTTGTATGGGAAAAGTCATCTCCGGTGAACTTTTGTATTGGGAAAGTCATCTCCGGTGAACTTTTGTATGGGAAAAGTCATCTCCGGTGAACTTTTGTATTGGGAAAGTCATCTCCGGTGAACTTTTGTATTGGGAAAGTCATCTCCGGTGAACTTTTGTATTGGGAAAGTCATCTCCGGTGAACTTTTGTATTGGGAAAGTCATCTCCGGTGAACTTTTGTATTGGGAAAGTCATCTCCGGTGAACTTTTGTATGGGAAAAGTCATCTCCGGTGAACTTTTGTATTGGGAAAGTCATGCCCGGTGAACTTTTGTATTGGGAAAGTCATGCCCGGTGAACTTTTGTATTGGGAAAGTCATGCCCGGTGAACTTTTGTATTGGGAAAGTCGTGCCCGGTGAACTTTTGTATTGGGAAAGTCATGCCCGGTGAACTTTTGTATTGGAAAAGTCATCTCCGGTCAACTTTTGTATTGGGAAAGTCATGCCCGGTGAACTTTTGTATGGGAAAAGTCATCTCCGGTGAACTTTTGTATTGGGAAAGTCATCTCCGGTGAACTTTTGTATGGGAAAAATCATCTCCGGTGAACTTTTGTATTGGGAAAGTCATCTCCGGTGAACTTTTGTATTGGGAAAGTCATCTCCGGTGAACTTTTGTATGGGAAAAGTCATCTCCGGTGAACTTTTGTATTGGGAAAGTCATCTCCGGTGAACTTTTGTATGGGAAAAGTCATCTCCGGTGAACTTTTGTATTGGGAAAGTCATCTCCGGTGAACTTTTGTATGGGAAAAGTCATCTCCGGTGAACTTTTGTATTGGGAAAGTCATCTCCGGTGAACTTTTGTATTGGGAAAGTCATCTCCGGTGAACTTTTGTATTGGGAAAGTCATCTCCGGTGAACTTTTGTATTGGGAAAGTCATGCCCGGTGAACTTTTGTATGGGAAAAGTCATCTCCGGTGAACTTTTGTATTGGGAAAGTCATCTCCGGTGAACTTTTGTATGGGAAAAGTCATCTCCGGTGAACTTTTGTATTGGGAAAGTCATCTTCGGTGAACTTTTGTTTGGGAAAAGTCATCTCCGGTGAACTTTTGTATGGGAAAAGTCATGCCCGGTGAACTTTTGTATTGGGAAAGTCATCTCCGGTGAACTTTTGTATGGGAAAAGTCATGCCCGGTGAACTTTTGTATTGGGAAAGTCATCTCCGGTGAACTTTTGTATTGGGAAAGTCATGCCCGGCGAACTTTTGTATTGGGAAAGTCATGCCCGGTGAACTTTTGTATTGGGAAAGTCATCTCCGGTGAACTTTTGTATTGGGAAAGTCATCTCCGGTGAACTTTTGTATTGGGAAAATCATGCCCGGTGAACTTTTGTATGGGAAAAGTCATCTCCGGTGAACTTTTGTATTGGGAAAGTCATCTCCGGTGAAATTTTGTATGGGAAAAGTCATCTCCGGTGAACTTTTGTATTGGGAAAGTCATCTCCGGTGAACTTTTGTATTGGGAAAAGTCATCTCCGGTGAACTTTTGTATTGGGAAAGTCATCTCCGGTGAACTTTTGTATTGGGAAAGTCATCTCCGGTGAACTTTTGTATTGGGAAAGTCATCTCCGGTGAACTTTTGTATGGGAAAAGTCATCTCCGGTGAACTTTTGTATTGGGAAAGTCATCTCCGGTGAACTTTTGTATTGGGAAAGTCATCTCCGGTGAACTTTTGTATTGGGAAAGTCATCTCCGGTGAACTTTTGTATTGGGAAAGTCATCTCCGGTGAACTTTTGTATGGGAAAAGTCATCTCCGGTGAACTTTTGTATTGGGAAAGTCATCTCCGGTGAACTTTTGTATGGGAAAAGTCATCTCCGGTGAACTTTTGTATTGGGAATGTCATCTCCGGTGAACTTTTGTATTGGGAAAGTCATCTCCGGTGAACTTTTGTATTGGGAAAGTCATCTCCGGTGAACTTTTGTATTGGGAAAGTCATCTCCGGTGAACTTTTGTATTGGGAAAGTCTTCTCCGGTGAACTTTTGTATTGGGAAAGTCATCTCCGGTGAACTTTTGTATGGGAAAAGTCATCTCCGGTGAACTTTTGTATTGGGAAAGTCATCTCCGGTGAACTTTTGTATGGGAAAAGTCATCTCCGGTGAACTTTTGTATTGGGAAAGTCATCTCCGGTGAACTTTTGTATTGGGAAAGTCATCTCCGGTGAACTTTTGTATTGGGAAAGTCATCTCCGGTGAACTTTTGTATTGGGAAAGTCATCTCCGGTGAACTTTTGTATTGGGAAAGTCATGCCCGGTGAACTTTTGTATGGGAAAAGTCATCTCCGGTGAACTTTTGTATTGGGAAAGTCATCTCCGGTGAACTTTTGTATGGGAAAAGTCATCTCCGGTGAACTTTTGTATTGGGAAAGTCATCTCCGGTGAACTTTTGTTTGGGAAAAGTCATCTCCGGCGAACTTTTGTATGGGAAAAGTCATGCCCGGTGAACTTTTGTATTGGGAAAGTCATCTCCGGTGAACTTTTGTATTGGGAAAATCATGCCCGGCGAACTTTTGTATTGGGAAAGTCATGCCCGGTGAACTTTTGTATTGGGAAAGTCATCTCCGGTGAACTTTTGTATTGGGAAAGTCATCTCCGGTGAACTTTTGTATTGGGAAAGTCATGCCCGGTGAACTTTTGTATGGGAAAAGACATCTCCGGTGAACTTTTGTATTGGGAAAGTCATCTCCGGTGAACTTTTGTATGGGAAAAGTCATCTCCGGTAAACTTTTGTATTGGGAAAGTCATCTCCGGTGAACTTTTGTATTGGGAAAAGTCATCTCCGGTGAACTTTTGTATTGGGAAAGTCATCTCCGGTGAACTTTTGTATGGGAAAAGTCATCTCCGGTGAACTTTTGTATTGGGAAAGTCATCTCCGGTGAACTTTTGTATTGGGAAAAGTCATCTCCGGTGAACTTTTGTATTGGGAAAGTCATCTCCGGTGAACTTTTGTATTGGGAAAGTCATCTCCGGTGAACTTTTGTATTGGGAAAGTCATCTCCGGTGAACTTTTGTATGGGAAAAGTCATCTCCGGTGAACTTTTGTATTGGGAAAGTCATCTCCGGTGAACTTTTGTATTGGGAAAGTCATCTCCGGTGAACTTTTGTATTGGGAAAGTCATCTCCGGTGAACTTTTGTATTGGGAAAGTCATCTCCGGTGAACTTTTGTATGGGAAAAGTCATCTCCGGTGAACTTTTGCATTGGCAAAGTCATCTCCGGTGAACTTTTGTATTGGGAAAGTCATCTCCGGTGAACTTTTGTATTGGGAAAGTCATCTCCGGTGAATTTTTGTATGGGAAAAGTCATCTCCGGTGTACTTTTGTATTGGGAAAGTCATCTCCGGTGAACTTTTGTATGGGAAAAGTCATCTCCGGTGAACTTTTGTATTGGGAAAGTCATCTCCGGTGAACTTTTGTATTGGGAAAGTCATCTCCGGTGAACTTTTGTATGGGAAAAGTCATCTCCGGTGAACTTTTGTATTGGGAAAGTCATCTCCGGTGAACTTTTGTATTGGGAAAGTCATGCCCGGCGAACTTTTGTATTGGGAAAGTCATGCCCGGTGAACTTTTGTATTGGGAAAGTCATCTCCGGTGAACTTTTGTATTGGGAAAGTCATGCCCGGTGAACTTTTGTATTGGGAAAGTCATGCCCGGTGAACTTTTGTATGGGAAAAGTCATCTCCGGTGAACTTTTGTATGGGAAAAGTCATCTCCGGTGAACTTTTGTATTGGGAAAGTCATCTCCGGTGAACTTTTGTATTGGGAAAGTCATCTCCGGTGAACTTTTGTATGGGAAAAGTCATCTCCGGTGAACTTTTGTATTGGGAAAGTCATGCCCGGTGAACTTTTGTATTGGGAAAGTCATCTCCGGTGAACTTTTGTATTGGGAAAGTCATCTCCGGTGAACTTTTGTATTGGGAAAGTCATGCCCGGTGAACTTTTGTATGGGAAAAGTCATCCCCGGTGAACTTTTGTATTGGGAAAGTCATCTCCGGTGAACTTTTGTATGGGAAAAGTCATCTCCGGTGAACTTTTGTATTGGGAAAGTCATCTCCGGTGAACTTTTGTATTGGGAAAAGTCATCTCCGGTGAACTTTTGTATTGGGAAAGTCATCTCCGGTGAACTTTTGTATTGGGAAAGTCATCTCCGGTGAACTTTTGTATTGGGAAAGTCATCTCCGGTGAACTTTTGTATGGGAAAAGTCATCTCCGGTGAACTTTTGTATTGGGAAAGTCATCTCCGGTGAACTTTTGTATTGGGAAAGTCATCTCCGGTGAACTTTTGTATTGGGAAAGTCATCTCCGGTGAACTTTTGTATTGGGAAAGTCATCTCCGGTGAACTTTTGTATTGGGAAAGTCATCTCCGGTGAACTTTTGTATGGGAAAAGTCATCTCCGGTGAACTTTTGTATTGGGAAAGTCATCTCCGGTGAACTTTTGTATGGGAAAAGTCATCTCCGGTGAACTTTTGTATTGGGAAAGTCATCTCCGGTGAACTTTTGTATTGGGAAAGTCATCTCCGGTGAACTTTTGTATTGGGAAAGTCATCTCCGGTGAACTTTTGTATTGGGAAAGTCATCTCCGGTGAACTTTTGTATGGGAAAAGTCATCTCCGGTGAACTTTTGTATTGGGAAAGTCATCTCCGGTGAACTTTTGTATGGGAAAAGTCATCTCCGGTGAACTTTTGTATTGGGAAAGTCATCTCCGGTGAACTTTTGTATTGGGAAAGTCATCTCCGGTGAACTTTTGTATGGGAAAAGTCATCTCCGGTGAACTTTTGTATTGGGAAAGTCATCTCCGGTGAACTTTTGTATTGGGAAAGTCATCTCCGGTGAACTTTTGTATGGGAAAAGTCATCTCCGGTGAACTTTTGTATTGGGAAAGTCATCTCCGGTGAACTTTTGTATGGGAAAAGTCATCTCCGGTGAACTTTTGTATTGGGAAAGTCATCTCCGGTGAACTTTTGTATTGGGAAAGTCATGCCCGGTGAACTTTTGTATTGGGAAAGTCATCTCCGGTGAACTTTTGTATTGGGAAAGTCATCTCCGGTGAACTCTTGTATTGGGAAAGTCATCTCCGGTGAACTTTTGTATTGGGAAAGTCATCTCCGGTGAACTTTTGTATTGGGAAAGTCATCTCCGGTGAACTTTTGTATGGGAAAAGTCATCTCCGGTGAACTTTTGTATTGGGAAAGTCATCTCCGGTGAACTTTTGTATTGGGAAAGTCATCTCCGGTGAACTTTTGTATGGGAAAAGTCATCTCCGGTGAACTTTTGTATTGGGAAAGTCATCTCCGGTGAACTTTTGTATGGGAAAAGTCATCTCCGGTGAACTTTTGTATGGGAAAAGTCATCTCCGGTGAACTTTTGTATTGGGAAAGTCATCTCCGGTGAACTTTTATATTGGGAAAGTCATGCCCGGTGAACTTTTGTATTGGGAAAGTCATCTCCGGTGAACTTTTGTATTGGGAAAGTCATCTCCGGTGAACTTTTGTATGGGAAAAGTCATCTCCGGTGAACTTTTGTATTGGGAAAGTCATCTCCGGTGAACTTTTGTATTGGGAAAGTCATCTCCGGTGAACTTTTGTATTGGGAAAGTCATCTCCGGTGAACTTTTGTATGGGAAAAGTCATCTCCGGTGAACTTTTGTATTGGGAAAGTCATCTCCGGTGAACTTTTGTATTGGGAAAGTCATCTCCGGTGAACTTTTGTATGGGAAAAGTCATCTCCGGTGAACTTTTGTATTGGGAAAGTCATCTCCGGTGAACTTTTGTATTGGGAAAGTCATCTCCGGTGAACTTTTGTATTGGGAAAGTCATCTCCGGTGAACTTTTGTATTGGGAAAGTCATCTCCGGTGAACTTTTGTATTGGGAAAGTCATCTCCGTGAACTTTTGTATTGGGAAAGTCATCTCCGGTGAACTTTTGTAAGGAAAAGTCATCTCCGGTGAACTTTTGTATTGGGAAAGTCATCTCCGGTGAACTTTTGTATTGGGAAAGTCATCTCCGGTGAACTTTTGTATGGGAAAAGTCATCTCCAGTGAACTTTTGTATTGGGAAAGTCATCTCCGGTGAACTTTTGTATGGGAAAAGTCATTTCCGGTGAACTTTTGTATGGGAAAAGTCATCTCCAGTGAACTTTTGTATTGGGAAAGTCATCTCGCGTGAACTTTTGTATGGGAAAAGTCATCTCCGGTGAACTTTTGTATTGGGAAGTCATGCCCGGTGAACTTTTATATTGGGAAAGTCATGCCCGGTGAACTTTTGTATTGGGAAAGTCATGCCCGGTGAACTTTTATATTGGGAAAGTCATCTCCGGTGAACTTTTGTATTGGGAAAGTCATCTCCGGTGAACTTTTGTGTGGGAAAAGTCATCTCCGGTGAACTTTTGTATTGGGAAAGTCATATCCGGTGAACTTTTGTATGGGAAAAGTCATCTCCGGTGAACTTTTGTATGGGAAAAGTCATCTCCGGTGAACTTTTGTATTGGGAAAGTCATGCCCGGTGAACTTTTGTATTGGGAAAGTCATGCCCGGTGAACTTTTGTATTGGGAAAGTCATCTCCGGTGAACTTTTGTATGGGAAAAGTCATCTCCGGTGAACTTTTGTATGGGAAAAGTCATCTCCGGTGAACTTTTGTATGGGAAAAGTCATCTCCGGTGAACTTTTGTATTGGGAAAGTCATGCCCGGTGAACTTTTGTATTGGGAAAGTCATGCCCGGTGAACTTTTGTATTGGGAAAGTCATGCCCGGTGAACTTTTGTATTGGGAAAGTCATCTCCGGTGAACTTTTGTATTGGGAAAGTCATGTCCGGCGAACTTTTTTATTGGGAAAGTCATGCCCGGTGAACTTTTGTATTGGGAAAGTCATGCCCGGTGAACTTTTGTATTGGGAAAGTCATGCCCGGTGAACTTTTGTATTGGGAAAGTCATCTCCGGTGAACTTTTGTATGGGAAAAGTCATCTCCGGTGAACTTTTGTATGGGAAAAGTCATCTCCGGTGAACTTTTGTATTGGGAAAGTCATCTCCGGTGAACTTTTGTATTGGGAAAGTCATCTCCGGTGAACTTTTATATTGGGAAAGTCATGCCCGGTGAACTTTTGTTTTGGGAAAGTCATGCCCGGTGAACTTTTGTATTGGGAAAGTCGTGCCCGGTGAACTTTTGTATTGGGAAAGTCATGCCCGGTGAACTTTTGTATTGGGAAAGTCATCTCCGGTGAACTTTTGTATTGGGAAAGTCATCTCCGGTGAACTTTTGTATTGGGGAAAGTCATCTCCGGTGAACTTTTATATTGGGAAAGTCATGCCCGGTGAACTTTTGTTTTGGGAAAGTCATGCCCGGTGAACTTTTGTATTGGGATAGTCGTGCCCGGTGAACTTTTATATTGGGAAAGTCATCTCCGGTGAACTTTTGTATGGGAAAGTCATCTCCGGTGAACTTTTGTATGGGAAAAGTCATCTCCGGTGAACTTTTGTATGGGAAAAGTCATCTCCGGTGAACTTTTGTATTGGGAAAGTCATCTCCGGTGAACTTTTGTATTGGGAAAGTCATCTCCGGTGAACTTTTATATTGGGAAAGTCATGCCCGGTGAACTTTTGTTTTGGGAAAGTCATGCCCGGTGAACTTTTGTATTGGGAAAGTCGTGCCCGGTGAACTTTTGTATTGGGAAAGTCATGCCCGGTGAACTTTTGTATTGGGAAAGTCATCTCCGGTGAACTTTTGTATGGGAAAAGTCATCTCCGGTGAACTTTTGTATTGGGAAAGTCATTCCCGGTGAACTTTTGTATTGGGAAAGTCATCTCCGGTGAACTTTTGTATGGGAAAAGTCATCTCCGGTGAACTTTTGTATTGGAAAAGTCATCTCCGGTGAACTTTTGTATGGGAAAAGTCATCTCCGGTGAACTTTTGTATTGGGAAAGTCATCTCCGGTGAACTTTTGTATTGGGAAAGTCATGTCCGGCGAACTTTTTTATTGGGAAAGTCATGCCCGGTGAACTTTTGTATTGGGAAAGTCATGCCCGGTGAACTTTTGTATTGGGAAAGTCATGCCCGGTGAACTTTTGTATTGGGAAAGTCATCTCCGGTGAACTTTTATATTGGGAAAGTCATGCCCGGTGAACTTTTGTTTTGGGAAAGTCATGCCCGGTGAACTTTTGTATTGGGAAAGTCATCTCCGGTGAACTTTTGTATGGGAAAAGTCATCTCCGGTGAACTTTTGTATTGGGAAAGTCATCTCCGGTGAACTTTTGTATTGGGAAAGTCATCTCCGGTGAACTTTTGTATAAGAAAAGTCATCTCCGGTGAACTTTTATATTGGGAAAGTCATCTCCGGTGAACTTTTGTATTGGGAAAGTCGTGCCCGGTGAACTTTTGTATTGGGAAAGTCATCTCCGGTGAACTTTTGTATTGGGAAAGTCATCTCCGGTGAACTTTTATATTGGGAAAGTCATGCCCGGTGAACTTTTGTTTTGGGAAAGTCATGCCCGGTGAACTTTTGTATTGGGAAAGTCATCTCCGGTGAACTTTTGTTTTGGGAAAGTCATCTCCGGTGAACTTTTGTATTGGGAAAGTCATCTCCGGTGAACTTTTGTATTGGGAAAGTCATCTCCGGTGAACTTTTGTATGGGAAAAGTCATCTCCGGTGAACTTTTGTATTGGGAAAGTCATCTCCGGTGAACTTTTGTATGGGAAAAGTCATGCCCGGTGAACTTTTGTATTGGGAAAGTCATCTCCGGTGAACTTTTATATTGGGAAAATCATCTCCGGTGAACTTTTGTATTGGGAAAGTCATCTCCGGTGAACTTTTGTATGGGAAAAGTCATCTCCGGTGAACTTTTGTATTGGGAAAGTCATCTCCGGTGAACTTTTGTATGGGAAAAGTCATCTCCGGTGAACTTTTGTATTGGGAAAGTCATCTCCGGTGAACTGTTGTATGGGAAAAGTCATCTCCGGTGAACTTTTGTATTGGGAAAGTCATCTCCGGTGAACTTTTGTATTGGGAAAGTCATGCCCGGTGAACTTTTATATTGGGAAAATCATCTCCGGTGAACTTTTGTATGGGAAAAGTCATCTCCGGTGAACTTTTGTATGGGAAAAGTCATCTCCGGTGAACTTTTGTATTGGGAAAGTCATCTCCGGTGAACTTTTGTATTGGGAAAGTCATCTCCGGTGAACTTTTGTATTGGGAAAGTCATCTCCGGTGAACTTTTGTATGGGAAAAGTCATCTCCGGTGAACTTTTGTATTGGGAAAGTCATGCCCCGGTGAACTTTTGTATTGGGAAAGTCATCTCCGGTGAACTTTTGTATTGGGAAAGTCATCTCCGGTGAACTTTTGTATGGGAAAAGTCATCTCCGGTGAACTTTTGTATTGGGAAAGTCATCTCCGGTGAACTTTTGTATTGGGAAAGTCATGCCCGGTGAACTTTTATATTGGGAAGGTCATCTCCGGTGAACTTTTGTATTGGGAAAGTCATCTCCGGTGAACTTTTGTATTGGGAAAGTCATCTCCGCTGAACTTTTGTATGGGAAAGTCATCTCCGGTGAACTTTTGTATGGGAAAAGTCATCTCCGGTGAACTTTTGTATGGGAAAAGTCATCTCCGGTGAACTTTTGTATTGGGAAAGTCATCTCCGGTGAACTTTTGTATTGGGAAAGTCATCTCCGTTGAACTTTTATATTGGGAAAGTCATGCCCGGTGAACTTTTGTTTTGGGAAAGTCATGCCCGGTGAACTTTTGTATTGGGAAAGTCGTGCCCGGTGAAACTTTTGTATTGGGAAAGTCATGCCCGGTGAACTTTTGTATTGGGAAAGTCATCTCCGGTGAACTTTTGTATGGGAAAAGTCATCTCCGGTGAACTTTTGTATTGGGAAAGTCATGCCCGGTGAACTTTTGTATTGGGGAAAGTCATCTCCGGTGAACTTTTGTATGGGAAAAGTCATCTCCGGTGAACTTTTGTATTGGAAAAGTCATCTCCGGTGAACTTTTGTATGGGAAAAGTCATCTCCGGTGAACTTTTGTATTGGGAAAGTCATCTCCGGTGAACTTTTGTATTGGGAAAGTCATGTCCGGCGAACTTTTTTATTGGGAAAGTCATGCCCGGTGAACTTTTGTATTGGGAAAGTCATGCCCGGTGAACTTTTGTATTGGGAAAGTCATGCCCTGTGAACTTTTGTATTGGGAAAGTCATCTCCGGTGAACTTTTATATTGGGAAAGTCATGCCCGGTGAACTTTTGTTTTGGGAAAGTCATGCCCGGTGAACTTTTGTATTGGGAAAGTCATCTCCGGTGAACTTTTGTATGGGAAAAGTCATCTCCGGTGAACTTTTGTATTGGGAAAGTCATCTCCGGTGAACTTTTGTATTGGGAAAGTCATCTCCGGTGAACTTTTGTATAAGAAAAGTCATCTCCGGTGAACTTTTATATTGGGAAAGTCATCTCCGGTGAACTTTTGTATTGGGAAAGTCGTGTTCGGTGAACTTTTGTATTGGGAAAGTCATCTCCGGTGAACTTTTGTATTGGGAAAGTCATCTCCGGTGAACTTTTATATTGGGAAAGTCATGCCCGGTGAACTTTTGTTTTGGGAAAGTCATGCCCGGTGAACTTTTGTATTGGGAAAGTCATCTCCGGTGAACTTTTGTTTTGGGAAAGTCATCTCCGGTGAACTTTTGTATTGGGAAAGTCATCTCCGGTGAACTTTTGTATTGGGAAAGTCATCTCCGGTGAACTTTTGTATGGGAAAAGTCATCTCCGGTGAACTTTTGTATTGGGAAAGTCATCTCCGGTGAACTTTTGTATGGGAAAAGTCATGCCCGGTGAACTTTTTGTATTGGGAAAGTCATCTCCGGTGAACTTTTATATTGGGAAAATCATCTCCGGTGAACTTTTGTATTGGGAAAGTCATCTCCGGTGAACTTTTGTATGGGAAAAGTCATCTCCGGTGAACTTTTGTATTGGGAAAGTCATCTCCGGTGAACTTCTGTATGGGAAAAGTCATCTCCGGTGAACTTTTGTATTGGGAAAGTCATCTCCGGTGAACTGTTGTATGGGAAAAGTCATCTCCGGTGAACTTTTGTATTGGGAAAGTCATCTCCGGTGAACTTTTGTATTGGGAAAGTCATGCCCGGTGAACTTTTATATTGGGAAAGTCATCTCCGGTGAACTTTTGTATGGGAAAAGTCATCTCCGGTGAACTTTTGTATTGGGAAAGTCATCTCCGGTGAACTTTTGTATGGGAAAAGTCATCTCCGGTGAACTTTTGTATTGGGAAAGTCGTGCCCGGTGAACTTTTGTATTGGGAAAGTCATGCCCGGTGAACTTTTATATTGGGAAAGTCATCTCCGGTGAACTTTTGTATTGGGAAAGTCATCTCCGGTGAACTTTTGTATTGGGAAAGTCATGCCCGGTGAACTTTTGTATTGGGAAAGTCATGCCCGGTGAACTTTTGTATGGGAAAAGTCATCTCCGGTGAACTTTTGTATGGGAAAAGTCATCTCCGGTGAACTTTTGTATGGGAAAAGTCATCTCCGGTGAACTTTTGTATTGGGAAAGTCATCTCCGGTGAACTTTTGTATGGGAAAAGTCATCTCCGGTGAACTTTTGTATTGGGAAAGTCATGCCCGGTGAACTTTTGTATTGGGAAAGTCATCTCCGGTGAACTTTTGTATGGGAAAAGTCATCTCCGGTGAACTTTTGTATGGGAAAAGTCATCTCCGGTGAACTTTTGTATTGGGAAAGTCATCTCCGGTGAACTTTTGTATGGGAAAAGTCATCTCCGGTGAACTTTTGTATTGGGAAAGTCATGCCCGGTGAACTTTCGTTTTGGGAAAGTCATGCCCGGTGAACTTTTGTATGGGAAAAGTCATCTCCGGTGAACTTTTGTATTGGGAAAGTCATCTCCGGTGAACTTTTGTATGGGAAAAGTCATCTCCGGTGAACTTTTGTATTGGGAAAGTCATCTCCGGTGAACTTTTGAATGGGAAAAGTCATCTCCGTTGAACTTTTGTATTGGGAAAGTCATCTCCGGTGATCTTTTGTATTGGGAAAGTCATCTCCGGTGAACTTTTGTATGGGAAAAGTCATCTCCGGTGAACTTTTGTATTGGGAAAATCATGCCCGGTGAACTTTTGTATTGGGAAAGTCATGCCCGGTGAACTTTTGTATTGGGAAAGTCATGCCCGGTGAACTTTTGTATTGGGAAAGTCGTGCCCGGTGAACTTTTGTATTGGGAAAGTCATGCCCGGTGAACTTTTGTATTGGGAAAGTCATCTCCGGTGAACTTTTGTATTGGGAAAGTCATGCCCGGTGAACTTTTGTATGGGAAAAGTCATCTCCGGTGAACTTTTGTATTGGGAAAGTCATCTCCGGTGAACTTTTGTATTGGGAAAGTCATCTCCGGTGAACTTTTGTATGGGAAAAGTCATCTCCGGTGAACTTTTGTATTGGGAAAGTCATCTCCGGTGAACTTTTATATTGGAAAAGTCATGCCCGGTGAACTTTTGTATTGGGAAAGTCATGCCCGGTGAACTATTGTATTGGGAAGTCATCTCCGGTGAACTTTTGTATTGGGAAAGTCATGCCCGGTGAACTTTTGTATTGGGAAAGTCATGCCCGGTGAACTTTTGTGTTGGGAAAGTCATCTCCGGTGAACTTTTGTGTTGGGAAAGTCATCTCCGGTGAACTTTTGTATTGGGAAAGTCGTGCCCGGTGAACTTTTGTATTGGGAAAGTCATGCCCGGTGAACTTTTATATTGGGAAAGTCATCTCCGGTGAACTTTTGTATTTGGAAAGTCATGCCCGGTGAACTTTTGTATTGGGAAAGTCATGCCCGGTGAACTTTTGTGTGGGAAAAGTCATCTCCGGTGAACTTTTGTATGGGAAAAGTCATCTCCGGTGAACTTTTGTATGGGAAAAGTCATCTCCGGTGAACTTTTGTATTGGGAAAGTCATCTCCGGCGAACTTTTGTATGGGAAAAGTCATCTCCGGTGAACTTTTGTATTGGGAAAGTCATCTCCGGTGAACTTTTGTATTGGGAAAGTCATCTCCGGTGAACTTTTGTATGGGAAAAGTCATCTCCGGTGAACTTTTTGTATTGAGAAAGTCATCTCCCGGTGAACTTTTATATGGGAAAAGTCATCTCCGGTGAACTTTTGTATTGGGAAAGTCATCTCCGGTGAACTTTTGTATTGGGAAAGTCATCTCCGGTGAACTTTTGTATGGGAAAAGTCATCTCCGGTGAACTTTTGTATTGGGAAAGTCATCTCCGGTGAACTTTTGTATTGGGAAAGTCATCTCCGGTGAACTTTTGTATGGGAAAAGTCATCTCCGGTGAACTTTTGTATTGGGAAAGTCATCTCCGGTGAACTTTTGTATGGGAAAAGTCATCTCCGGTGAACTTTTGTATTGGGAAAGTCATCTCCGGTGAACTTTTGTATTGGGAAAGTCATCTCCGGTGAACTTTTGTATGGGAAAAGTCATCTCCGGTGAACTTTTGTATTGGGAAAGTCATCTCCGGTGAACTTTTGTATGGGAAAAAGTCATCTCCGGTGAACTTTTGTATTGGGAAAGTCATGCCCGGTGAACTTTTGTATTGGGAAAGTCATGCCCGGTGAACTTTTGTATTGGGAAAGTCATGCCCGGTGAACTTTTGTATTGGGAAGTCGTGCCCGGTGAACTTTTGTATTGGGAAAGTCATGCCCGGTGAACTTTTGTATTGGGAAAGTCATGCCCGGTGAACTTTTGTATGGGAAAAGTCATCTCCGGTGAAATTTTGTATGTGAAAAGTCATCTCCGGTGAACTTTTGTATGGGAAAAGTCATCTCCGGTGAACTTTTGTATGGAAAAGTCATCTCCGGTGAACTTTTGTATTGGGAAAGTCATCTCCGGTGAACTTTTGTATTGGGAAAGTCATCTCCGGTGAACTTTTGTATGGGAAAAGTCATCTCCGGTGAACTTTTGTATTGGGAAAGTCATCTCCGGTGAACTTTTGTATGGGAAAAGTCATCTCCGGTGAACTTTTGTATTGGGAAAGTCATGCCCGGTGAACTTTTGTATTGGGAAAGTCATCTCCGGTGAACTTTTGTATTGGGAAAGTCATCTCCGGTGAACTTTTGTATTGGGAAAGTCATCTCCGGTGAACTTTTGTATTGGGAAAGTCATCTCCGGTGAACTTTTGTATGGGAAAAGTCATCTCCGGTGAACTTTTGTATTGGGAAAGTCATCTCCGGTGAACTTTTGTATTGGGAAAGTCATCTCCGGTGAACTTTTGTATGGGAAAAGTCATCTCCGGTGAACTTTTGTATTGGGAAAGTCATCTCCGGTGAACTTTTGTATTGGGAAAAGTCATCTCCGGTAAACTTTTGTATTGGGAAAGTCATCTCCGGTGAACTTTTGTATTGGGAAAGTCATCTCCGGTGAACTTTTGTATGGGAAAAGTCATCTCCGGTGAACTTTTGTATGGGAAAAGTCATCTCCGGTGAACTTTTGTATTGGGAAAGTCATCTCCGGTGAACTTTTGTATTGGGAAAGTCATCTCCGGTGAACTTTTGTATGGGAAAAGTCATCTCCGGTGAACTTTTGTATTGGGAAAGTCATCTTCGGTGAACTTTTGTATGGGAAAAGTCATCTCCGGTGAACTTTTGTATTGGGAAAAGTCATCTCCGGTGAACTTTTGTATTGGGAAAGTCATCTCCGGTGAACTTTTGTATGGGAAAGTCATCTCCGGTGAACTTTTGTATTGGGAAAAGTCATCTCCGGTGAACTTTTGTATTGGGAAAAGTCATCTCCGGTGAACTTTTGTATTGGGAAAGTCATCTCCGGTGAACTTTTGTATTGGGAAAGTCATCTCCGGTGAACTTTTGTATGGGAAAAGTCATCTCCGGTGAACTTTTGTATGGGAAAAGTCATCTCCGGTGAACTTTTGTATGGGAAAAGTCATCTCCGGTGAACTTTTGTATGGGAAAAGTCATCTCCGGTGAACTTTTGTATTGGGAAAAGTCATCTCCGGTGAACTTTTGTATTGGGAAAGTCATGCCCGGTGAACTTTTGTATTGGGAAAGTCATCTCCGGTGAACTTTTGTATTGGGAAAGTCATGCCCGGTGAACTTTTGTATTGGGAAAGTCGTGCCCGGTGAACTTTTGTATTGGGAAAGTCATGCCCGGTGAACTTTTGTATGGGAAAAGTCATCTCCGGTGAACTTTTGTATTGGGAAAAGTCATCTCCGGTGAACTTTTGTATTGGGAAAGTCATCTCCGGTGAACTTTTGTATGGGAAAAGTCATCTCCGGTGAACTTTTGTATTGGGAAAAGTCATCTCCGGTGAACTTTTGTATGGGAAAAAGTCATCTCGGTGAACTTTTGTATTGGGAAAGTCATCTCGGTGAACTTTTGTATGGGAAAGTCATAACCGGTGAACTTTTGTATTGGGAAA